>NW_009606497.1:0-21034 GCF_000690535.1 Cariama cristata | reverse complement strand
CTGCTGCTTCTGTGTGTCATTAAGCTTTTGCCACAGATACTACAAACATGAGTAGAGGGTCACTAATTGAAAAAAAAAAAGTACACTAGGATCTCAGACTTTAACTGTAACTTTCAATGTTTCGGAATTCAAGTTTATGCTGATGAACCATAAGGAGGGACCTAACAGGTAGGAAAGTTGATGTCATATATTTTTTACAGAAGGGATTTTACAAGGAAATAGTTATAGCAAAAAATATATCCTTACAGAATCCATCTATCCTCTTATCAGAAGAGACATATTATAGAGCTGATCCTTTCAGCCTTCTTTCCAAATTCCTTCTTATTATAAGCCTGAACAGGGTTTCGCTATATTTACATGCTCTATATTGAATACTCTATTGCTATCATTCACACCCCTTTTGACAAAAATCATTATTCACTGTAAGTTTGAAGTCTTCACTGACTTCTTTGGAAATTTTTACCTCACTAGTTTGTATGATCAGTACTCATCTAACTTGACTTTTATTATCAATACATGAGATGTCTAGTCTGAGCTAGTAGTTATCTGTTGTCTATAATTCCTCTACAGTCAATGAAAAAAGAAGGTATCTCAAAAGGGCATCTATTCATATTTATCTTAGATAAATATTATGGAATAGGATGGGCACTAGAGACGTTTATCTTTCTCAGCTCATGATACCCTGTACCAGCTGAGGTAAGAAATATAAATTTCTGCCCATTTTCAGATCCCAAATTCCAGGCCTGAACTGACCAAAAAAAGAGGTCATCATTACAGCTAGAGTAGTGTCAAAGCATTTCCTATAAAAAAATTAAAGAGCATACATATGCCAGGGAGACAATAGTCTTCACAACAGTTAATTTAGCTGAAGTTTCCTTGATCTGTTTTTTTAGTTTGGAAATTTTACTTGTAATCAAAGGGCAGGGCTATGATGCGAGACAATGTTCTACTTGGGCGTTTTAAATTAAATGGCTCATTCCATAAAACACAAACACTTTACATAGAAATAAGTTAATCTAGTACACCTAATTAAGCATTATATATTGGAGCCACGCATCAGTGATTTGAGTTATATCAATGGACCATTTCATTTATTGAGACTGACAGCACAAGTTCTTAAATACAATGATAAATTACTTCCCTTCAAGGGAATGATACTTCACCTTGGCAGTTCACACTCTTTTTTAATGCTTTAGAGACAGCTAGGAGTGATCAGTTCATAAGCATCCTAAACAGGCATTCTTCCATTTGGTTAGTTACTATAGCCTATCTCCCTCATTAAAGTCTTCAGGGTTATCTGGAGGTGATCATACTTTCCCTTCCAGTCTACTCTTTACAGTAAGAAAAACTATTCAGGAGCATATTTGTATAACCATTTGGATAACCATCATGTGTCTTACCAAGTAATTTTGAAGACAAAAAGCAACTCTGACTTTGTGAGACACATAGCTGGCTCTGTTTAATGTTGATGAATGCACATCTCAGGCCAGAGTGGAATTTATTTTACTCACTAAATAGTGCTGAAGAAACATTTCTTTCTCCTCTTTCACTTTCTTTGATAATATAGAAGGATGTGGTTCTGCCTAAACTAATTGAATTCAGTGAAATAAAACATAAATCTTGTTGATAAAAAGCAATGTATTGTAGCTTGCTTAAAGGAACTTCTTTGGATGAAATCCAGCAAATAATGTCTTAATCATATTTTTCATTCAACTTCCTCTTTTTTTTTTTTTTCCCCTGTGCAGGATGCTTTCACTTTCCATGAAGGTGTTAAAATTTCACAAAAGACCTAAATATAAAGCTACTATTCACAACTGGTATTTGATGGAAGCTGTAATTTTGTTGCTGCATGTTTTTATTTTTCTTCTTAGGCTGTACCTTTAGCCAGGCAATGTAATGTCGGATAACCAGACACAAGTCATTATACATTGTCTTACTGAAGGATAAGCAAACTAAATGGCTGGCTTAAGAAAGACTTGGAAAGCTGTTTACTGTCCTTTTACAGTATTTAGGACTGCTATCTCCACAATTGTATTAGAAAATCATCTGGCTTCTCTTATCATTAAAATTAGTTTTATCCTCTTGCAAATCAAATTCCTCTTATCTGGAGTTGTTCTATAATAAGAGCTCTCAATGCTCTCAAATTGATTGTGTGAATATGTGCCTGGATTACTCATGCCATCTGAACACTTGCCTAGTTTTAGCTGAGATGCCCTGGATGTCCCAGGATGTCCCATCTGTTTCAGAACGGCATGCATCTCCCTCAAACCTTGCTTTATATCCATTAGCCCTTGGCAGAGGTCTCAAAACAATTGGACATCTCAAACGGCATTAGATGCCTATGTTCAGTCAAGAGAACTGAGTCTTAAGTATTCTTCTTTGTGGAGGTTTACCTGTGAAATATTTAGAAATACTGTCAGAAATGTAGTACTCTCTACACTGTGGATTGCAAACAAGGGCTATGTTTACGTACTTTTTATTTTTGCCTGTTTGAGTTGTCTCCTAATGTGCTGAGAGCCAGTAAGGTATTAATAAAAGAAAAAACTGTTCTCTGTAGTGTTGTGTATGTTGTGCTTGACTGTGAAACAAAGACAATCTTCAAAAGACTATCAGTTTCTCGACAAAACTAGTCTTTATCCAGTTAGTTCAGGAAAGAGCTTAATCTGCCATTGAAGCCACAGACTCATGCACTGAGCTTCCCAGTACTGATAGAAACAAACTCTGGTTTCTCTTACAGTGTATGAAAGTCAGGTAGGACACTCAGTTTCATATATGATCAGCAATATTTACTATCTTAACCTGCTTGCATTTCAATGGGAATAGACAGTACAAAGGAATGGCACTCCTACAGCTGGTCCCACTGGAAGATGTAATAGGGTGCACTACAGTGTGAAGCAGCTTTGTCTTCAGTTGCATACTGGGGTCCTAGTCCTCTGATTATTTAAAATGATTACGTGTTCATTTTCACAGCTATACCATTTTGTGGTGAACCACTGCACTGGGTCTGGTTGGGATGGAGTTTTCTTTATAGCAACCCGTATAGTGCTGTGCTTTCAACTGGTGACCAAAACAGTATTGGTAACACATCAACATTTTAGTTATTGTTGAATAGTACTTGCACAGCATCAAGGCCTTTTCTCTATCCCACTTTGCCCCCTCAGTGAGTTGGTTGGGGGTGGGAAAGAGACTAGGAGGGGACACAGCTAGGATTGCTGACCCAAACTGACCAAAGGGATATTCCATACCGTATAACATCATGCTCAGCAATAAAACTTAGGTGGAGTGGGCAAGTTTGTCCAAAGTAGCCATTGCTCAGAGACTGGCTGGGCACCAGTCTGCTAGTGGGAGGTGGTGAGTACTTGCCTTTGCATCTCTTGGATATTTTTATTTGGTTTAGCTTTCTTTTTTGGTTTTTGATGGGTTCTTTTCTTTCTTTTCTTTCCTTCACTCGTTGTTCTGCCTCTATCTCCATCCATGAGTTTTTCTCACTTTTGCACTTCTGATTCTCTCCCCCATCCCACTGGGGAGAGCAAGAGAGTGACTGAGTAGGGGCTTAGCTGCTGGTCAGGGTCAGCCTACTACAACCATGTAGCTCCTTGTCAGGTTAGTCCATAGCTCTAGACACCAGCTAGTCCGTAGCTCTAGACACACTATGGAAGTAAGCAGAGCCTCTGAGCCTGCAGCAGGAGTTAAGCCAGATCACACTTGCTGGCTTGGAGAGACCGTGCACACTCTCCTGTGCTAACAGTAGAGGCTGAAGGAACATTTGACAAATCTTGGTTCCTTCTCTCTGTATTTCTAAGTAGGATACAGAAAAAAGAATATGTGAATACATAGTTCCTTCAGCACAGGGCCAGGAAAATGACCTGTATTGTTGGCCACAAAAACTCCTGGAAGTCGTAGCTCAGAACAGTGTAGGGAGATACAGCATAGCGGGAAAGTATCTTAAAAGTCTAACCAGCTTCTAGAGTTGCTCCAAAAAGACTTTGTTATCTGTTTCATCCCACAAAATACTCCAGAATACAAGCACATAGAGTTCAGAATTATCTCCAAATTTTTCTCCATGGGCTGTCCTATGTCTAAAAAGGAGGTGGAGTACAGTTTAACACTTCTAGAATTATTCCAGCTTTCAGCAGAAACATGTATGGAGGAGTCAAAGAGAATATTTTATAGAGCGAACTTGCTCCAGATGAACAGTGGGACCAGTGGCTCCAGGATTGGTGGTACTGACATAGTAGCCAGGATGATTAACTCTGCCGAGTACATCAAGCCAGGAGCAGAGATGTGCTAATGGAGATGTACTGCCTTCAAAACCTGGGCTGGGATTTCTTTGTGGCTCTGCTCTGCCCTAAAAGGTCAGGGCTCTTGGAAACACAGTCCATCACATGCTGCAGCTATGACCTTAGCTAGCCAGGAACCACTAGCCTATGTGCAGGAACACTAATGTATTCTTGCAACCAAGTTTGAAATAATTACCCCAAGGCCATGTAAATTTTAAAGTGCTATAGACTTCATGCATTTTTTTTAGTCTGCTGTAGTGCTTTCAAAGGGTGGCTGGGACTGTAATAAATGCAGTACTCTGAAACGGAATGCGTGGGATACAGTTAAGACACTACCTCACTGTTGCAAGAATGAAGAGAAATACATACAGCACAACTCCATCTGTGTATGTATGTAACAAAAAAATTCTGTAAAGGAAGAAATAATAGAAGATATCCAAGTAGCCTGGCCTGAGAATATTATATCCATACACATCCATCTATATATACACTGTACATGCATTACAGTTTGAAAGATCTTCTAAGACTTGTTATCTTAAATTAGACCATGGCTACCATGCACAATTGGCAAGTATCTGATGTGTGAAATCAGCCGTCTGCAAGATCTAAGAGAAAAGTAAAGCTGAGACAAATTGAGCTCTGTTGGCCTCTCTAGTCTGATTAGTCCATGCTGTCACTTGAAGGGAAGCTGGATCTTTGGATGTCATTCTTCTGTTGTCTTACACAGTGAAGTTAGATATTTCTGCTTGTTCCCATTAGTGCTTCCTTGGAGTCATAATTAATTTATATTAGCAAAGACAATTTCCATTTGTTATGACAGTTTTTCAGCTCCCTCAGGCTTCTTAAATAATAATAAATTATCTAAATAAGAGGCATTACTTCACTTCTGCTCCAATGTTTCACATTTTGAGGGTCCCTAAACCTATCAGGTAATGCATGTTTAACAAATTGGAATTCAAATGGCCTGCTAGTCTTCACCCATATTCCTAATGTGGCTTGACTTCAGTGACTTTTTTTTTTTCCTTGCAGTGATGTGCCAATTCACTGATCATAACAAGTTATATTTGGAGACCTGCACATGGTGTTGCTGAGAGGATTTAAAGAGTGAATTTATATCTTCCCAGTTGGATGGAAGAATCAATTTTTTATACTTGTGTGCACACACAAATGATTAAGAGAAAAAACATGTTTTGACCTCTTGACTACAGTCAAATTCAATGATTAGTGTCCCAAATCCATTCTGTCAATTGCTGAACTCATTTTATTTAGCATAATTGCTCCATCACTCATAGCTCATCTTACATAGTTAATAAACAGTTCCTTGTCAGCAGAAAAAGTGAGGAAAAATGCAAATTTTTGGTTGGAAACATTTTGTTGATCTTGCATTTGGGGTTTAACCCAAGCATTGAAATGATATTTTTCTTAGCTGTGTAATAGTGGAAGCCTTGCATGCAGATTCATTCATGTCACGCTCCACCACTGTTGGCTACTGTCAATAATTGCTACCATTTTATTTTCTGACAAAAATTCCATTTTAAGGATTGTGATTTGGCAGCTCTGTGAAATAGGCTTGAGAGTCTTCACTCTCTTATCTCTCATTTCTGCAGAGATAAGTGTCCATTTTCCCAGAACCCAAACTACTGCAGCAGCTGGAGTGATTAATAAGCTTGATGACAGTCTCTCAATGAGCTAATGAGTGGAATAACCTCAGGGAACCAAGGATTTGCTTGGTCTGCAAAATAGATGTATGATTGTAGCACGAACAGCAATTCTAGCTGTATCGTACCTTGTATGGGTGACAACGGTTGAGATTACAGACAGTGGAGATGTTTTGGTGTATCAGACATCTTTTGCCTCATTTACAGGCTGGGGGATCAAGGCATTGAGAGCAGCCCTGAGGAGAGGACTTGGCGGTACTGGTGGATGAAAAGCTGGACATGACCCAGCAATGTGCACTCGCAGCCCAGAAAGCCAACCATATCCTGGGCTGCATCCAAAGCAGCGTGACCAGCAGGTCGAGGGAGGGGATTCTGGCCCTCCACTCTGCTCTGGTGAAACCCCCCTGCAGTACTACCTTCAGCTCTGGGGTCCTCAGCACAGGAAAGACATGGATCTGTTGGAGCAGGTCCAGAGGAGGCCACTAAGATGATCAGAGGGCTGGAGCACCTCTCCTATGAAGACAGGCTGAGAGAGTTGGGGTTGTTCAGCCTGGAGAAGAGAAGGCTCTGGGGAGACCTCACTGCAACCTTTCAGTACTTGAAGGGGGCTCATATGAAAGATGAGGACAAACTTTTAACAGTGCCTGTAGTGATAGGACAAGAGGCAATGGTTTTAAACTAAAAGAGGGCAGATTCAGAGTAGATATAAGGAATAAATTTTTTATGATGACGGTGGTGAAACACTGGAACAGGTTGCCCCGAGAGTCGGTAGATGCCCCATCCCTGAAAGTGTTTAAGGTCAGGTTGGACTGGGCTCTGAGCAACTTGATCTAGTTGAAGATGTCCCTGCTCATTGCAGAGGAGTTGCACTAGATGACCTTTAAAGGTCCCTTCCAACCCAAACTATTCTATGATTCTATGATTCCTGCAATCTTTTCAGCCTCATGTTCCCAGGATCAGGTACATCAGCCCTTGTAGGTTTACACAGCCTGCATCAAAACCTGTGCTCCACATAGTCACTGCTGTTATTACCTCTTCTAGTTAAAGGATAAACAGACAATTATTTTCCTAAGAGACAGCTGACATGCACTGCAGACAAAACCTTTACTAACTTGCCAATATCTTCTGATAGGACTATGCAAATTCTCCAGTGTTTCAGCTTTACACCTGAGGTGGATCAATGTATTGTCCACCCTATCATTTCCGTTCATCCAGCTCACAAGCTAGGTAAACTGGCAGCTGAGGTTCTTTGCAGTGATTCTCCAGAAAGCCAGTCCTTCTGCTTCCAGCTGTGTGCATACATGGAAGGATGGAAAACATAAAAATATGTAGGTGTAATTATGGATGGAGGAAGAGAAGATGACAATACATATAAGGAAGTCTGAGTGCATGGTGGATGCATGAAATCTGAACCATTTATGTGTATAAATAGTGGTGGAAGATTTACATGTGTAGAGCTTGGCCTCCTCTGCAGGTTTTATTTATTATATTTTTATCAAGCAGGACAGGCAGACTCGTGTTTTTAATGGAGACGGAAGGTTCAATGCTTTTTGTTTTAGGTCAGGTAACAAATGCTTGTCTACTGCATTCTTACCCTTTTTCCAATCTTGCATCAAGTCATAGCAGAGAGACATACTCTTCATATCAGATGTGCTTATGTAAGATGGATCATGTACCACAGGATTTCAGACAGGGAGAGGTGCTCACTTTTTGAATGAGGTGCAACATCACAACTTTTCCTTGATAGGGATCTTGACATCTGTCTCATAAGGTCACCATATGAGAAAGTAAGTATCTGCCATGAGAAAAAGGAATTTATCATAACATGAAGGCAGGAGCTGAGTGCTAAAGGAGTAGTTTAAAACTTCTTTAACTTCCTGCTCCATCCCAACCCTACACAGCTGTGGTAGTCCATGTTTTCAGCTGTTCAGACACTTTCGAAAAGTGCAGGCCCTCACATTGAAAAATGCCAATGTTACAACTCTAGAAGTCAAAATGTCAATAATTTGATTACACATGAGACTGAAAAGCTTGGACTAGAAATAATGAGAAAATACTTGCAGTATTCTTTATCTGCCTTGCAGTTTTTGCACTTTTAGAGCACGCTTTTATCAACTCTCACAAGTGGACTTGAAATAGGGTTGGAAACTTTGTAGGGTCTTTTATTTTTTTCTCAACTAAAAAATATAACCACTCTTTTGAGAACCTGGGGTTTTAAATAAATCTCCAGAAGTCACAAGACTTAAAATAACAAAAATGGGAAACACTGGACCATACAATATAAAAATTGACCAAGTTCAAAAAGATCTTGTCCCAAATGCATAGAAGAAGAACAGGAGAAAAAACACTAAGGTGCCAATAATAAGAAACCATAGTTTCTTAGAAAGGAGACAAAAGCAAGCTTGGGTTAACCAAGGACAAATCCTGATTTTAATAACTCTGAATGCTCTGCAGGTAACTTGTCCCTGCTGCACCCTCGAATGAATCAGATCTAAATTGCTCATCCTTTTCCATACCTGCCTGTCAAAGCCTGCTTCTTCAACTGCAGCCACTGCTGTGTGATTCTCCCCTGTGGTACCCTCCAAGCTGTGCCTCTCCATTGTTTTTGCAGAACCTAGTCGGTTTTCCAAAATCTTGTCTGTGATCAGACGCTCTTGGTCCCTCATCTCGCAGGGCCAAGCTGACAAGGGATTATTACGTATTATTAATGTTGCTATTTAAGGGATACACAAATAACATGGTATTTATTTCCCTTAGTCTGCCTATATTTGAAGACATATACAATAATTTCATATATACACCTAAAAATACATCTTATCTAGCTCTAGCTATCTTTACCTATTGTGATGGTTGAAGGTTCAAATCAATAAAATAAAAAATAGCCATGTAGGTACGATAAAGTAACAAATACACATCAAAATCTACGGTCCTAATGTCTTTAATGGAAACTACAGTACATGAGGAAACTTACCTCCAATTGTTAAATATGATAATACATACAAGTAGCAAGACTTCTGAAGATGGTGTTATTCTCATACTTCTTGGAAATGGGAAAATAAACCATAATAAAAAGTTAGGAGAGTGGAATAAAATATTAGTCTTCATCAGTTCACTCTTTTTTCTTCATTCCAGAGCCTGGTATGAAAAAATTAAAACTTTGAGAAACATTTAAAAAACATCTTAATATGCTGCATTTGGTCAGATGAATCTGTATTTACATGTCCAAGTTTACATTTCTAAGCCTTCTAACTCTTACAAAATCAGCTTTCTTTTTACTTTATAAAGCAACAGTACTGATACTTTGTTTTTTCATCAGTTTATCTGTTTTAGAAATACTGTAGCACAGAAAATACATGGAAGTGTGCAAAATCAGGTTCTTTGTAGGTATATTTATCTATGTATATGTGTTGTTATCAAAAGATTTTTTTAAAGTATATTTACTTGTTTTCTAAGAATGTATTAAGACACTTTCTGTGTGCAGATTAAATTATATATAATTCAATTCTCAATCTGAAAGAACTAAATACAGTTTCAAGAATTAAGTAAAAATTGCATACATTCTAATTCTGTTCCTAACAGCCTTTCTTTTTAAATTAAGTTATTTTTCAATAAATCTCGCAGTCGCAGGGAAGACAAGTGGTAGAAGGCTAAAGCTGTGCCAATTCTAAAAAGAGGAGAACAGGGAAGACACAGGGAATTACAGGCTTGTCAGTCTCAGATTTAGCCTAGGCAAAACAATGAAACAGCTGGTATGAGGCTTGAGTAATAAGAAAATAAAGACAGACATTATCACTAATGGCACGCAATATGGAATTATGGAAAATGGATTTCCTCTCACTAACTTGATACCTGTTTAAATTAAAATGTTATTCAGATTGATATAAATAATAGTCTTCATGTAATAAACTATACATAATTTTCCTTTGAATTTTACTTGATATTACAGAACCACTTATTTAAGTGCAGTAAACAGCCCACAGTAAACGAATGGGATATGTTCTGGCTGTAGGTGTCACACAGTAGTCCAGAGGGGTTATGCAGGTCTTGGTTCTTGTCACTTTCACAGCCCAATGTTTTTAGCCGTGTCCTATATAAATAAATTACAAAACTCCATAAAATTATTACTAATCCATATGGAGGAAACAGAAAGACTGAAGAAATTATAAATAATGAATGAGGTGGAGAGCCATGTGGTTCTTTTAGTAAGTAGGGCATAAGTAAAGGCTTTTTACACAGAGATAGAAAATTCTGAATGCAGGAACAAAGAGTGAAAGTTGCACTTCTCCAAGAGGGCTCTACCTCAGCAGCAGTGACCCTGAGAGATCCATGGATGCGTATTTCCCCCGCTTTATGTCCAGGTAACCCCTTCAGCTCCTCTTGTAGAGGATTTCTGCTAGTTTCCCCTATCCAGAGGCTGCACACAAGCAACCTTTACTACAGAGAGGTAAGTAGTGGCAGTGGCAGTCTTACTGCAGCAGGGACAGCTATAACATGATACAGTGGTTGAAAATGGAAACTAAATCATACAAAACAGGAATTAGACCCTCATTTTTAAACCAAAGTGTAACTAATTTTTGCAACAACACTTCAGTGTCTGTGATGGGTTCTCTGATAAGTTTGAATTAAGACTGCTCGTAATTCAAACACAGAATTCAGTCAAAGAATTCATAAGAGTCTATCCTATATAGGAGGTCAGACTACCTTGTCACAGTGGTACTTCCTCACCTTATAGATATGAGTGATGATACCCTCTATGTATTTCTTAAAGCCCAGTATCTGGGAAACATGACTACACGGGATTTTCAGCTTCGCTTTAAAAAACAATAAATTGTCTAAAACCGGAACCAAGCTTAAGAAAGCAGAAGGTGAATGGAGATAACTTTATACTTACTATGTTTTAAGAAATCTTCTAAGTTCTGAGCCAATCTTAAATTTTTTTCTATGCATTTCTTGACAAACCACAGACATTCCCAGTTTTCTGCTTCATCCATGGTGGCTCCCCCAGGCAGCAGTACTGATGTGTTTCTGCAAAGAATGTGTCAGATTTATCCATGGGAAGGAAAAACTCTGATTTTCAGTCTAACAATCTGTTTCTTCAGGTCATATTAAAGAGCAAACATACAAAATTATCAGGCCTTGTCTTACTTTGCAGCTCTGCTTGATGATATCAGGCTATTCTTGCCCCACATTTTCCTATTACATTGGGGGATTGCCATAAGTAACACTTTGCTGCATAGTTATTGCACTCTTTGAAAGTTTTTCTTCGAGTTGCTTTAGTAAAAGAATGAGGAGTTCTGGGCTGAGCAGCAGGTCCTTACAGACTTGTTGGCATCATAAATACCCTTCATGCCTTTAGATGTAGTCTTCTTCTAAGTATTATACTCTTGAAACACTAGAAATTAATCCAATAATTAACTATAACTATAGCATGAAACTTTTAAAAGAGAAGTAAAATCTACCGTAAGTAGACTTCTCACTTAAAGACGAATTTTAGCTATAACATCAGCAAAGCTGGATATCACTCATTTTTTCCACTATTTGTTATCTGGCATTGCCTGAGTTTCTTGTGTGCTGTGAAAGCTGGAACACTTCTTCTCCTGGAATAATAGTGACTGCCCTTTTAAAGCTTATGAATGGCCTCTCATTGGAGCAGCTTTGTGCAGCTCTGTTTGTTATTGCTCCTCTCTTTAACAATTAGCATTCAAAATAAATTTCTCAGAGAGGGTCAGCTCAGAAGCAGCCCTGGTGTTTCTCTTGCCTTTTTTCAGCTTCCTTTCCCCCCTCAAAATGTAACAGGTAAGTGACTAATAGAAGAACATAGCCTTTGTGTTATATGTGTAAGGCCATTAATTTGAGTTCCAGAGACGGATGGCTTTCCAATCCACTCTCCTCTGTTGTACTGCATCTGTGATTACCCTAGAGAATAAAAAGAATGAAAAAGTAGCTCCCTTGCCTCACTTCTTTATTACTCCAGGTACAGAGTATCATTATCAGCCTTAGAGTTGATATAAGAAGAGCCCTCAGGTTAGTCGAAGTACAAGTAGTAAAATAGTAGCTAAGATTCCTTTTGGGCCTTCCCTCCCCACATAGTATCACCTGTATGGTTTATTTTCAATCATATCCAGTATTTATTTCCAATCATATCCAGCTGTGTAGCAGTCAACAAGGATTCAACAGCCTGGAATATATAAAAATAAATTCTTAATAATAATCAATCCTGTGCTTTCTATAATAAATCCTCAAATCTAATATTTTCTAGTTAATGTTAATATAGTCTATTCTGTATTCTGTACTCATAAACAAGCTTATTATTTCCACTTTCCTATCAAACACATTAATTAGTTAAGAAATTACCAAACATTAATAGCATGCTAGTAAACATTCAATAGGGGAATGGATTTCTCCAACGTGGTGGGTTTTCTTTGTCTTTTACTGCTAATTTAGCACATATCCTTAGCTTAGGTTGGATAATTTTTCTTCTTTCTCAGAATAAATTAAGAACTTGTTTGTATCATCCTCTTCCTAATTAATTAAAGAGCAGTAAATTCAAGAAAACCAAGTGACATTAATCTTTTTGATTTTGTAAGAGAAAGGAATTCAGAAGAACAGCAGATTAATACAAAGTGGGAAAAAAGTGGGTATATTGAGATTCTGGTACAGACTTGCCCACTGAAAGACAGTGGTTAGACTTGCACTGATAATGTTGAGATCTGGAAAATTCTGCACTCCAGGATATTCCAACATTAAGACAATTCCCATAGAACAAAAATAAAAAACCTGTCTTTTCTTTTAATGAAGGATCATTTATGGACATATGAAACAGTCTCATCAAAGATCACCATTGTTATAATGACACTTGCTTTGTTATCATTGATTGAAATACAATAAGTATGCAAAGTGGCATCTAGTGTACTTAAATTATCTTACGTGCCCTATTACTAATGAGAAAGGGTAAGATTTAACTAAAGCCTTAGACATGTCTGAACAAGCTGTCTTTGATTACACTTGCAGTTCATTGATTACACTTGTAGTTCATGGAGAGAAACATGCATTTTGAGTTGTTTAGACTATCTCAGATGCTTCTCTTATGATGAGATGAATTGCACTTGAGATAGCATTTTCCCCCCGATTATGAAGGGAATCCAGGGTGATTAGTTGAGATTTGAACCCTTAATTTTTAAATGCCTAAATTAAGGCAGATGAATCCTCCACCAAATGAGTAAGTCAAAATTAAATTCTGTCCTTCAAAAGTCAAAACATTTAATAGACTTTTTTGTCAGAGATTTGTTTGACAGAACACACACACCAACTAATTTTTCTGTTGGAAAAGTGTGACCAAATGTATTACCAGCATTACTGTTAATTGTTTTGTTCCCACATTGCCTGGTAGCCTGGATCTAGAAGGAACGGCACTAATAGGAACTGAGGCTCTTGCTACGGAGCTTCCCACTTGTGCAGGTATCCCTGTGGAGGTGTGTTCACTGAGCCTTAAAGTGCTGATAAAATCACAGAGGAAGGATATTTTTTCTCCTAGCTTGGCAGAGCGAGATCACACATGGACAAGTGCTGCTTAGTGTGCTTATAATGGAGAAACAATACAAAATGCTAATCCATCCCTCCCCTCTCTTAGGGGATATAATTTCTGACTACTTGAATTATAAGACCAGAGTGAATTACATTCTGTTTCTCACATAGTGACGTTTTGCAAAAATAGGAGTATTTTGAAAAAATACTCCACTTTAACCTGACCCATTTTCTGAGCTTCATAGTACTTTTGAATGCATAATATTGTGATCCTGATCCTTCATTAGTCAAGTCATGGCTATCAGTGAGTATATACGATATTCAGTGACAGGCAAGATCTAGTCATTATTATTTCCTGAAAATCAAGTTAACCATGGAGAGTCCCTCACCTGCTTTCACACTGGTTTCATTGTTTCAGGAGGTTTTGTATGTTTTCTGAAAGCATCAGAATGTAAGTTTCACCAGATGTGTTTCAGTGTTTGATATTTAAATGGTAATGAGTAAATGTGAACTGTGAAGCATGCAGCTGGAATGTCACTTTGATTGGTTTCTAGGTTTCCTTGTGTAACACACTATATTACTTCTCTCCCTCCACCTCCATACATGCCTTCTGTTCTTCTACATTTTCAATACAACGTCATTCCACACCCTTGACTGATTACACCCTCTTCACACTCCCACCCTTCATTTTGCTGTCTGTCACATTCTGCACCTGTATCCACAAATAAGTGTAAAGAGAATATCAGTTGTAACCTGGGGAATATTTTTTTGATAGATAGTTGAACTTGTCAGAAACGTTCTCATAGCAAAATTACAGTTTTCATCGTGCCTTTCAGCCATGACACTGAGTGAGAGAGATTTGTCCACCTCCGCTGCTTCCTATTCCACAACTTCTTAAAAATGGTGTCTGTCCAAGTGGTTTCCAATCACTTGGCTAATGTGGTCAGAATTCAGCCACAACATTCTGTATGTGCAAAAACATTTCAGATTACAATTATGGGAAGAAATAACAGGAAAATGTAGGGTCTTTATACAGTTGGAAGACAGGACATGACGCAGACAGCCCAGAAAAAGGGCTTTGTGGGTTGGACATAGTACTGGGAGTAGGAACATTACTGAGCCTCAAGAGATGGCATATTGATTGTAGGTTAGGGAGGCTGCTTTTCAATCATTTCATGAACAGGTTTTTCGGATCAATATGACCGTCTCTGGATCGTGCACATAAGAATCTACACTGAATAAGCACTATTTATGCAGTAACTGAAGCAGCATATTCAGGTTCTGTGTTGTTTTATGTTTCTGTTTATACCCTCAGAAACACTCAGAATATTTTCCAGATACTCAGGTAAACTGGTATCATACATACATAGTGGTAACTAAAAGAAAAAAAGATGAAACACAATCCTCAGTCAAATTAACTACATTTAAAGCATAAAATTTAACATGTTCTGCACAGAATGCAAAAGGTAAAAAAAGAGCAAGGGGCTAGATCTCATGATTTCTCTTATATCCAAATCATCCCACTTTACAGTTCTCTCTGTTGCTTACTGAAACAGGGAAGGCTTCACAGCTGTCCTAGGAAAGTCTTGAATATTTAAAAGTTGTTTACATACTCTCCAAATTTTTATGCTAATGGAGATGGTAAAAGCCTTCTCTAATAATTTTATTCCTTTTCTTCATAGTCTTAAATAAACCTGATGTCTACCAAAAGAGGAATACAAGTCTGGAGTATGATTTCACTGATACCAACTAAGATTTTTGGAATAATAGGAAACAGCAAAAAGATGTTCCAACTCACTGTCCTGTGTTTTTGGCACAGGACTTGGTGGGTTGATAGAAAAAGTTTGCAGGGGGTAGCAATTTGGTTTGAGCCAAAATGGACTTTTTGCTTTATTTTCAGAAGAATAAACCTCCTGATTTCTCAATGTGATTCAAAATGGTGTCTTTGATTTACCTTTGAAGTTACATAACTATTTTAACTGAACTCTTAAATATTAGAACAGTTTATAAAAGAAAACTTCTGTTTTGAAGTAAAAAGTTGAAAAGTTTCCCTCCAAAAGACAGCAGAATTAATACCACAAAATTCTCACCATCCTTGATTATCCACTGAATTAAATGCATTTTCCTTTCCAGAACTGTAACCTTGAGAAGTTTCCTATTCATCAATGAAATATTACCATTTCCATCTTAAATTGCCAAGGGAACATGATTCACCAACTATTAAGAAATTAGTAATTAAAACATCCAGTCGAGGCTAAGAGATATCTAGGTTACAACAGTCCAGATCTGAGCCTTTCCACTTCACGGGAATCATCATATACCAGCCTCAGTGGAGGGGACTAGAATCCTGAATTACTCCTTCCATCTTTGGCTGAAAACTGAAGCGTTGTGGAAAAGCTTCATTGAAAGTGCTTATTCTGCAGTCATTTCTTGGAGGGAGAGAGGAGCCAGGATTTAGAGACTGGGACCTTCTGAGAGCATTACACACTGTTTGCTTTTGCATGTAAATTATTTTTTTTCTGCATCCTCCTGCATCTTTTCTTTTCCTTTTTAATGAACCTATCAATTAGGCAGATGAAGCAAAAATAGCATAATAGAAATAGTGAAGTTTTCAAAGTCTTTAGTAAGGGATGTACTTCCTTAGGGACTTGGCATAAAACTTTTCTAGTTTTCAGAAATGGGAAGGTTATTAACTATTTCTTGCCTCCATGTAGCCATGTAAGTTTTTCCATGAGCAGGAGCTGGAGTAGTAAACTCACTGAATCACAACTGGCAAAGGATAAATGTTTTAAGGTCCTGAACTGTGATGGCTCTGCTCTTGTGACTGACCGCTCCATGGTAACTATGGCCAGCAAAAGATGAATGCACCTTCTTTTCTGCTGAGTGTCTTCATAGAAGTGCATGGAGATGAAACAGAACTAAGCAGGACTGACACAGTGGTCTACTGAATATTAAAACTACTTTGAAAAGTGGTGGGGAAATCTTGATCTAACTGAAGCTATTGGAACAGTTCCTCTGTGACATAATGGAGCCAGGATTTCATCTTGTAGAAGGCAGAGGAGACTGTTTGCTTGCTATGAAGGTTTTCTTTTATTCAAACTGCAAAGATACATGTTTTCCCTGCAGTTCTATAGCAGTATCCAAGAACTATAGAAAACTCATTTTCTATTTTCTTTTTACGTCTATTTGCTGGTTTTATCTGCTCAGACAGAAAACAGGAATCAAATATAAAGCAATTGGAGATGATGAAAGTGACCAGAGAATATAAAAATATTAACAGTCTAAATCTGAGGTCTTTCATTCTCTCCTATTTTTTGTCAATGTATTTATTTTTTATTTTAAGGTTCTATGGCATTGCTGCAGTCACCAGAACCCAGACCTCCTGCACAATTCACACCGTACTATCTCATCCAGGATGTCCTTCAGTGAAAGAAAATGTTCTGCTAAACCTATTTTGTTCTCAGGCTAAATTCCTATGTCAGTTGTGCACATTTTCTGTGGCTGACTCCTTAAGAATGGGATTTAGGGATATGACCAACTTCAAGTAGCATCTACTTCTTATAAGCTTATTGAGATGTATAGTGTTTTTGTTAGTTTTGACCACCATATTGTCATAATAATGCCACAAATAGCTCGCTCTGCCACCCTTCCACCTCTGATTACACCAAAATGCACTGTAGACAGTAATCACACCTTCCTCATTAAGGCCAAGCAGATAATTCCACATGGCAATTCAGTTAATCAAGTTTCAGGGAGAGCTGAGCCAGCAGGTCTACTAAGGAGTCAAGGAAGTCCTATGGTTCCCTAACTCTCTATAATAAATGTTGATGTCTTAGAAGTACAAATTCTGGTATTGAACATCTAATATATGGCATACACTCAGGAGCTGGGTTTGCCATAAGAAAAGACAAAATACTTTTATTAGCTGCCTATGTACACAGGTTCTCAAGTGACTTCTTAATAGATTTCCCAGCAGACCTGCTCAGAGGCCTGACATGGCTTCTAATAAAGCTCCTCTTATACTGATTTTATGCTATCTAATTTGCACTCTCAATTCAGTACGGGTTTCCTGATATCTCAAATTAAAAGAACTACGCTGTAACTCACTGCTGAATTTAAAGTATATGGAATTACTTAGCGTAAACATGCAGTTAAGGCAATACAGTTCTTCCCTTCAAGCTATGTATCAATGTGTAAAGTCACGACTAACGAATGCACATAGAAAGTGTGAATTATTCATGAAATACTCTTGAAGAATCATAAAACTGCAAACTCTTATACTTACTTACTGTTCCCAAAACTTTTGGAAGTACTGCAGTAAAGGTAATTGAACTTAACTGGTTTCATCCTTGTTTCCTTCCTGCCTACCTCTGTCTTCCCAGGTTTCCAGCAATTCATTCTTTTTCACAGTACTGACCTGGAAGTCACAGTACTGACCTTTTTCACAGTACTGACCTGGAAGTATATCAAGGGTGGAAACAAGAAAGCTGAGTGTTGAGGAATGATGCTATTATTTCAGTTACTACACAACTGAAAGTATAGGACTTTACAGGAAACTTTATTCTCTTCTGCAGTATTTCTCATGTTTTCTAAAAAGGAACATAGAACCAAAGAACATCTGATTTTTTTTACATCAGTACTTGAGGGACAGAATGGAAGTGTCTCTCTACATAAGAGAAACCACACTTTGGCTGCTCCGAGATGCAGGAGACACAGGTTCCAGTTTCCACTCTAGTGAGGATTTAACTGCTTGCTACTATGAAGTCATATAGTCCAGTATCTTGTAAGTGCAGATATGCTACGAGGAGAAATTTGGAATCCAAATAATACTTGAGTACTGTTATCAAGACCACTAAAGAATTTTAAAAAGGGATTTTGCTAATATTTGGAATGTTTTTCATATCCTGCACTCCTGGGCAATACCAGTTAAAACAGTAAATCATAATGGGAGTGATTTTAATTGCCTGGATTGAACATAGCAACTTAAAAGTGCACAAACTAGCTGTTGCACTGCTTAGTTGCAATGCATACCTGTAACCCGAAGGCATTTGTGTCACTCTGTAACACATCACCAGTCTCATAGCACTTCAGTTCAAGATGCAGAAATTGGGTGATGTTTTCATAAAAGCCTCTGTGAGGAACAGAAATGTTGCCTCTGAGAAATTAAAGCAGTAAATTGATACACAGATATGCTGTTCTTTTTTCTCAGTAGATGTATCCTGGTTAAACAGAAGTTTTGATATAATCTGCATCATCATTCTTGTCACGAACCTTTCTGCCCCCATAAACACCTCTTTTTGTGTTGTTGCTTAAGTTAGGAAAAACAGAGAAGGTGTGGAGTTCAAACCCTCCTGCACAGTCACACAGAACCCAAAACAGTTTCTAAAGAAAGGAGCTGAGCCACATAAAAGTGTACATACATATACTGGCTGTCCCTGGCGAGATATTGGCAGTGGGGGGCTGCAGGAGCCTCTGTGAGGAGAGGCGGTCTGGTTCCAGCCGGTTCCAGCTGGCTCCAACAGACCTACCTCAGGCGATAACTGGGCCTGTCAGTCAAGCGGGTGGTGCCTCTGTGAAAACACATTTAAGAAAGCGCAAAAATACTGGAAGAACAGAGTACTGAGGGAAAAATGTGAGAATCAGCAGTGTGAGCACCAAGGAGAGAGAAGGAGGAGGGGGAGGAGGTGCTCCAGGCAGATGTTGCCCTGCAGCCCACAGAGAGGACCATGGTGAAGCAGATACCCACGCTGCAGCCTGTGGGAAGGAGCCATGCTGGAGCAGTTCCCGAAGGACTGCAGCCCGTGGGAGGGATGCCATGCAGGAGGAGGGGAAGGAACGGCAGAGAGAAGTGGTTAGGTAGTGACCATAACCCCCATTCTTCATCCCCCTGTGCCACCTGTGTGGGAGGTTTGGAGGAGTCAGGAGTGAAGTTGAGCCTGGGAAAGGGGAGGCTGCTGTTTTAATTTTTCCCTTAGTTTCTCACTACCCACTATTTTAATTGGCAATACATTAAATGAATTTTTCTCAAGTCAAGTCTATTTTACCCATGACAGTAACTGTTCAGCAATCTCCTTGTCTTTATTTCAAGCAAAGAACTTTTTCATCCTCTGTTCTCCTCCCATCCTGCTGAGGAGAGGGAGGGAGTGAGCAACAGGGGTGGGACTGTGGCCTTTAGCCAAGATTAACCCATCACAACTGTGAATATAGCTCATTGTTTCTAAACCTTTTTCATGACTACAGCGCCCAGACTGTAGGCCCTGCAATAATAAAAGAAATCTTATACAGCAGCACAATATTTTATATCTGCATCACTTTTTGAAGACTGCATATGCAGAGATCACAGCAAATTCTGAGCAGCCACTTCTTTTAATGGAGTTATGCGTTTTGCATACCCAGTCGTGTGTTTTGAAACCATCATATCTATATGATCTCAGAGCACCCTCTGATTTGCTCCCCGCTTCCTTTACATCAGAAAGTGCTCAGATAGAACAATATACAGATTTATATAGACACATTTCTGTATATGTGAGTGTACAAATATCTATAAATAAATATTTATTTATACATATACATACTTTATGTGTATAAATACATATGTATTTATATGTGTGTATACTATATGTATTTTTAATATATACACACTTATATATAAATATAACAAGGAACTAAGGATCACAAGGAAAGGCCCAAACGGTTTCCCAAAACCCCCACACAAACTGGAAGAACCAGCCAACGGGTTCACAAATAAGAAACTTTATGTGGAGGTCAGTTTCAGACAGAGGAGGTGGGTGCTGCAGAGCTCGAAGTGCTCATATAGAACGATATGCGGATGTATATAGAGAGACATTTCTGTATATACATATGTGAGTGCACAAACATGCATAAATATATACTTATTTATACAGAGATACAGAGACATATATAGAAATATATTTATTTATAAAAAGATTTATGTGTATAAATATATGTGTATTTATATGTGTGTGTATATTGCACATTATATATTTTATATATGCTTCCTTGTCCTCAGGTCAAGGGCTTTGCAGAAAGCTGCAGAAATCTCCGGCTGAGTGGCTGAGGAGGGAGCCGACAGGAGTGCGCCAGGGTCTAGTTGTGTCCCTGGTTGGGTGTGAGGCTGTGAAAAATGGAACGATATGTACAAACAACGGGAACAGCCACCCTTGATCACCATGGGCGACCCGTGCCCAGGGCTCTCCCAGCCTCAGGCCAGGGTTGTCAGTCCCACATCTCCCGGAGACACCTGCCCTGGGGTGGCCATGTCACCAACCCCACCACCAGCCTGCTGCCCACTGTGACATGGCCACTGCATTGCTGGGGCTGGTGCCAGGAGCAGATAGCTCAAAAACGGCACCCGCCAGGTATTATTTTGATTCCTTATCTTTATGTCAGTGTCCTTGTACAAAGTTGCAAATCTCTCCAGCTGAGTGGCTGGTGGCAGGGTTGCACCAGGGTCTGGTCGTGTCCTCTTCAGGGCCCCTGGCCCTAGGAGGCAAAGGAAGAGCAGCCACCGACTGTCGCACCACAGGCAACCCCTGCCTCCCTGCCTGTGGC
>NW_009606496.1:24556-46732 GCF_000690535.1 Cariama cristata | reverse complement strand
ATTCTGTGATTCTATGAATGACAGAAAGCATGAGTAGTAGAGGCAGCATGCTGCCATGAGACTCTGTGACATAGGGCAGAATGCTTATTTCTGAGACTGAATGAAATCCCATCTTAAAGAGAAGTGATATGCAATGGCAAGTTTTGAATGTACCTGTTTCATCACTCCACATGTATATTGGTTGGTGGTAACTGTAATAACTATGCTAGAAATTAATTAAATAAAAGGAAACCAAGAGATATAAAAGTATTATTTCATTTTGTGCCTAAGAATAAGCTGTATTCTGTATTACCTAATATAATAAAATTTAATTTAGGCGTTCCCTATTTAGCCCGACTTTAGAGTTAAAATATATTTGACTATTTTTTTTTCCTTAAATTCTGAAGCAAGTTGTTTGTTATACAATTACCAAAGTACTACAACCTGTGAAATATGTTCTTCGTCATTTTGGGAGTATTGACTGCATTTGTAGTTCAGCTGGTTGATTACATATTAGGAGTGCCATATGCCTCTGTGAGTGTTAACTTTGAAGTTAACTGGACAGTAACCTTTAGTGAGTCCTGTAATGTCTATAAAATTTATACTGTCTCTGTTGAATCTAGCTGCCTTCTTCTGAATGAGAAGCGACCCTCCTGCCTAGTCCCAGATTTCTTTGGCTTATCCCATAAAACTTTAAATGGGTTTGCAGTATCCCTGAGTGAGAGCAGACTTCAGGTCCAGTGGCCCAGGCTTTCATTTGCTTTCTTTTGGAAGCATCTAAATAATGTTGAATTTAGGCTTTATACATCTACTCAGAACTATCTTCGTGGAAGCAGAATAGCAAACCTGTGTTTGATTGCAGAGAACTTGGCAGTTTCATGACGTGATTCATCTTGTCTGAAAGGTGTCCAAACGGCTCACAGGAATCATGTGCTTATTTCTCCCCATTGATTGGGAAAGGAAGCTTTTGTGGCTGTATTAAGTGCAGAGACTGCAAATATCTAATGTTGAGTGACTGAGCTAATTGCCTGGTAAGTTCTTGGAACTCTGTACTGGTATCGTTACTGAGATGGTAACATCCTCTGTCAGATCTTGCTGTTGGCAGTGCATGGACCGATTCATTAGAGGGCACTTAAAGTTTGTAGATTTTGTGGGAAAGCTGTTACTTGACCTAAAGAATACTTTTTTTCTTTCTCTATTCTATTAATGCCAGTCCTTAGAGTTCGTATTTCTCTGTTGTTACTTGGCCCCAAAGAAAGTTAACTGGTGTTAGTACGGAGTGATCTCAAAGGTCCAGGGCTTCAGGGTCATTCACAAGGCTTGTCTTCTGGGAGGACAGAAGGAGTTTCTGCTCCTCAGGTGTTGCACACATGGAGGATATTGGTGCCTCCTTTCCTTCCAAGATAATCAAGTAACTGTTTTTATGAAAAGTTGTACTGGACCTTGGGATCTTTGAGTGCTGAAGTACCATAAATGTTGTAGTTTGCCATGGAGATGGAGATACCACAAAAAAGGCAAGGCGCTTGAGAGTGGTTGGGCTGCATTTGATAAGTACTTGCTATGTTGTACCCTCATCTGGGATAGCAGAGGTCATCTTCGCCTCGTTTAGGAGCGTATGGAAACACCTTAGAAAGCATATGCCTCAACTTTGAGATTGTTGGGTGTAAAATGAATGAAGTGTAGTTTATATAAACACTTTATTAATGATTCATGTACTGATGTAATGAAAATATTTTAAACTTAATTCTTTTTAATTACCTGCTGTGCTTAATAAGATAGTGGATAGTTTAAAAATAGAAAAAAAAGAAGATAGTATGATGGAGTGTTTCTAAAATGACATGTACTCGTTCATTCCTGCCAGTGAGCTCACAAAATGTATTGATTGCAAACTGTAATGTTTTCTTCCTTGCCTGATGCTTGGGAGGAAGAAAGGAAAACTACCAAATTGGAGGGAGAGCCTGAGAGGACCTCATGGGATTTGATGTTCTCCCCAGCTTATGAGACAAGGTCGCATCTGGTTAGTGATCACAAATATAGTCACAGTACTCTCGCAAGGTTTACTTGTTTTTATGCTGTGCTTAGCAATCTTCTTAGCATCAGTGGGACTATTTGTTCTTTGATTTTACTTACTTATTTTCTTTATTTTTTCTTCTTTTTCCCCTTCAAGCGTAGCTGTGGGAGTAATCCTTGAATTGGCTTCCCTCTGCGAGGTCCTTGACTTTTCTTTGTTCCATTAGCACACAAAACTGTGCAAGTACAGTCCTGGTGCTCATCATGCTTTCAAGAATGATAAAATGTTTCTTTTCCTTCTTAACCTGGGAATGTCATTTCTTTCTGTTAGTACTAGTCTCAGTTACAGTTGGTATGATACTCTCTACCTAACTTGCCCTGTAGCTTACCTGTACTGGAGACTGGTGGAGAAAAAAGCAGAGTTAAAATTGACATTGGTAGACTATTAATTTTGGGAAGGGTCTTACTCTGTCTGGAAGAGGAGAATAGTGTTTTTCACAAAAAGAAGTGAAAAAACTATGAAAAAGTGCGGGGTGTCTCTGTATTACAGGGCAATATCATTACCTTGATGTGTGTGGAAGATGAGCTGTTGTGCAATATGAACAGTAATGTAAATTTCTGCAATAGCTTGCTTGAACTGAAGGATTCAACAGAACTGTACCTCTGATATTTAAAATAGCTTTTAAGTCTTTATTTTCCCTTCTCCTTCAGTCTCTGGTTCAACAGTATGCACCTCCTGGAATTTTCTTTTTTGTCTCTTTCCTTCCTGCTGTGTCACCATGGTTAAGCATGGAGTCACAGGAAGGGCAGCAGGTCAGATTGAATGCTTGGCTAATTGTTGTGGGATTTGAATATATCGGGAAATAAACTGTAGAGTTGGAGGTCTCCTGCTTGCATGGAATTCAAGGTGTCCTGAAGGAGGAAAACTGGGTGGGCGGAGGGGAAGAATGACGGCTGGCTGAGCCAGTGCCTCCAGCAAAGGAGTCCTGCATGGGGGGTTAAGGCAAAGCTGACTGGGAGAGTGGAGAGCTCCAACAGCATTAGGATCAGTCTCCTCCAGTCCCCACCTTAAGTTTTTCTGTGCCAGGAAAATTTGAGCTTTGCAGGAGAATCTGGTTTTGGTCAGGATATGGGATTGTCAAAATTCCATCAAAACTATCCTAAACTGTCTCAGATCTTAAGGTCTCACCAACGATCTACTTTTCCAGATCAAATTCAGTGCTCCATAAATGAGGTTGTGTGCTTTCTAGTAGCACTTGCCTGTGTCTCAGCATCACCCAAAAAATGGGTATGCCACTAGTTTCTTTTCATATGAACCTTAAAGGATATCACTTCCCAGATGAAGGAGAAGTTCAGGATCTCCTCCTGGTTCATACAGAAGTGGATACAGCATCTGTAATTGTCTCTAACTTTGTCAATTTTTCATAGCCTGGAAATAGAGGCATTGATGGGAGCAGAATGGGACTTGATATCCAAGCACTAAAGTACCACAGCATCATTAGAGGACACAGAGAGAAAAAGACAGACCATTCTTTCTGTAGGACATTTGGCTCTGAAATATGGATGCTTCCAATGAAACCCCTGTCTTACTTCATCTCTTAGAAAATCAGTATTTCTGGAACAGCAAATACTTCTGTGGAAAAAAAAAAAAAAAAAAAGGAAAGACTCTGATGGCGAATATTTGGAAAGAGAAAGCTTTTAAGTCTAGTTTATCCACTCACCCATAATTAGAAATTCTGAGGGGAAAAACGTATCAGGAAGCCTTTATTTACCAAGACCCATACCAAGTAATTGCGAAGTCAAGATACACAAAAACTGAAATTATGATTGCAATCTTAAATTTAAAATATTATGTGTACATACCATATTTTTTTTTCTGTGTATATATGTGCCTCATATCAATGTGTACATTTTAGAGTTAAAATATTTAGATTTAAAAGGTTGATGGTAGAATCTGAGGCAGGAATATTCACGGAGAACCACTTTATCCAAGGGTGGCTGAGTTTTCTTCGACTTGTTCTGTACTCGGTAGAAAAGAAAAACTCTTTGAGGAGACCTAACATCTGAAGTTAGGTTCCTCCTCTATATTGTTCTTCAGAGGAGTGTTTCTTCCTCTAATGTTTCATGAAGATTCCAGGAGACTGGCCTTTCTGTGCTAAAGGCAGCCTTTCTGCATATGCTTCTGTGTCATTTTTTGACTATTTCAAGAAACAGTCAGTTTAGATATGACACTGTAATAATTGATTTTTAAACATAAGCTATGCGATATAGAAAATTTAAAAATAACATTCACTTGAAAAAACTTAGAGAAAAATAATTTATTCAACCATATATAACTACTCCCAGCCTTGATTGGCATGTGATTTATAAGCATCTCCTTGTGGCAATGTGTGAAGACCACTTGATACAGTGCTTGGTTTTTGCTAAGCAGCTGAATATTGCGTTACACGTTGTACATGGAAGTGCTCAACATATGTTATTACCAGTCTGTAGTTAAAACTTTGTAATCTTCTGAACCTGCTTTAACATCATCTGAATTTCAGCTCTGGTTGAAGTAAGTGGCATTAGTAGTGATATTTTTAGAAAAGTAACACAAGCTTGGATATTGTTTGATGTTATCTTTTTTTGTAAATGTGAGAGGAATTAAGGTAAACTTCAAATATATTAAATTTCTTATTTTCTAAGTGTGTGATTTATCTGTGTGAAGTTTTCCGTACAAAGCTGTAAAAATATTTGTCCTACTAAGGTCAAGTAGTTACAGGCACTGAAATTCACACTATCAACTTTATTGTAATATTTACACTTTTTAACTTTTAAAATAGAAACTGAGGACTTAAAATACATGACTAATGTTTTATCATGACATGTTTATATTCTTTGTAGCATGTAAACCTGAGACATATCTAAGTTACTTAAATGCCTGGTTGTCTGTATTTGGTCTCTGCTGTTGTATCTGAACCTGTATTGATTAGGAGCCGTTCATACAGGCCACAGACTGAAAGAAGTGGTTTTCTGACAGATCAGATGCTAGGAATTATTAGGAATTGGGGGAAGGATTTCAAATTAACTTTTTTTTTTTTTTTTTGTCTAGCAGAGCAATGTGTTTCTACTTTAGAAATGCATTACTATGAATATATTAGCTATGAGATTTGTTGCCTTCTTTGAATCAATGTAATTGGTATTTTCTAGAAGTCTTATACCAAACAGAAGCAAATTAGTGTACATCAGCATTCAGAATTTCTGAGTCAGTCAGTATTTCAGGGAAAGCAGTTTTATTTCCCATATCCAAGTGTGATAATTCTGTGTTGCAGTGAAAAGTACTCATAGCAGATTTGGAGAGAAAAAAAAGTCTTTCCTAGATACAATATATGAACCGAAAGTTTTTCGTAGTTAAAGCATTTTACTATAATTCAGATAAGCTTGAATTAATTCCTAATTCTGTCACTGCAAAAGTGCCTCACTTGATACTGTTGCTGTCGTCTTCTGGCAATTGGGAGTCCCGCTAACTTAATTCTCCCTGTGACATACCTAGTCCTTAGCCCTACAAATAAAAATATAAAGCTCAAAAGGTATAAACTGTTCTTTTTACTGCAGTTCGATATTGTGGATTGCCAGGTGAAGATCAAAGCTTGTAAAGTGCTTCAGGGATTAAAATTTCTGTATCTATAATGGTAGTATTTAATAATGAATAAGCAGCTGCATCAATGTTTTAGTTAAATTTCTGTTTATATCCACTAGTTCTACCTAAGTAAAGGAAAAGAAGAATGGTGCATATACAGTCCACATATCATACACTATCCCAAATTCAGGGCTAGAAAACTAATTAGAAAACTCATTCAAAAAATTAACATTGACTTAAATTTAAGAAAATGTAGAAATGGAAATGTTCAGATATGTTTACAAAAATTTTATTCTTCCCTTTCTAACATTGTGTAATAATTATGATTCTCGTAAGTTTATTTGAGTTGATGTTGAATTTTTTTCTTCATTCTACTGATGACTGAAACTTTTAGTAGAAAAGTTTAAAAATTGCTAGTCAAACATGTCTCCAAGTATAATGTGGAGTTTCTCTGTGATGTGTGAAAACCACGGTTTAATCTCATTATTGGTACGTTAATTCAGTTTTACAGCAAACTTCTGGAAGGAAGGAGAATGGGTTAGAAAGGTGGAAGATCATGAATCAGGAAAGACAACTTAAGGTGCTTCACCACATTGACTCGAAGGCTGTCAGAGCGTACTGAAATGTTGCAGTTATGGAAACAGAGTGACCTTGTAAATTCTCAAAGCTGGCTTAGAAAAAGTTTTAAATGTTACTTTTCAAGTACTTTTTACAAATTGAATGTGATTTTGATGGTGTTTATTTTAGTGGTATTTTTATCAATAATGCTAAATAGAGAGAGTTATACATACCAAAGTTAAAAAGTTGATTAAGTTCTTTGGAAAAATCTGTTTCTTTTTTACTAGATCTAACACAGCGCTCTCAATTGTGAAAGAAATATTTTCCTATTATGTCTGCCTAATACTTGTCTAGTATCTTAATTAAAAAAAGTCTGATGAACTGACGCTAAGTTAAAACAGCATGATTATTTATTTATTTATTTTATTCCTCCCCATCATTTTTGTGGAGGAAGACCGGTGCTTTTGTCAAACAGGAGAAAGGATCGCGTTATTTGATTGACTGCCACGTATTAGGCATGCTGGGAGCTGGAACTGTGTAGCATTCAATAACTATTGGATCAAGAAAGTAAAACTTCTGTAAAGGTGTGACTAATCTGAATAAGCTTTTAAGGATAAATCTGCGTTTTAAACACAACATGGATTTCTGAGGTTGCTCTTTACAGAAACTCTTACAGTCTTTTTGACATTGTTTCCTGTTCCAAGATTTCAACCTACCACAATAACTGAGTAGGAGAGGGATTATTGTCTTGGCAGGAAGAAAGATACTCTGTTAGGACCACACAGTGAGAATTTCAGATTATCTAAAGCAATCAGATTTCTATAGAAAGCATTGTGGGAGGATCAGATTCCTGCTTGGGTGAGGGTGAGCTGTGTGCCAGTTTCTAACCCTTAACAAGGCAACTGTAATGTAAAGTAATTGCAATGATAGGAATCGGAAATGAATAAATGCATATAAAAGGCAAAAATTCTTTCTCTATAATTTTCAGTTTCCAAAAGCTAAGTACAATTTGGTGGAAATCGACGGGAGGCTTTTCACAGCGGAGTATTCTGTGTCTTGTGTACCGGCTGTTGAAATACATCTGCTGGGATGCTCTCTCTTACTTTGCTGGTGTGTTATCCCTCGCCAAAGCCAGTTACTTGCCTAGCTCCTAATTTTGTTGGTAGGTGAATTGCCACATCAGGGCTCTCGTCAGTAGAAGCTTTCAACCCAGGGATGAGCTTGCAGCTTGTTCTGTTGATGTGGCTCAGCAGATCTATTCAGAGGCACAGGCCTTGCCTAGATGAAGTGCGTGACATCTTTTAATTAGCCTTGCGATACCCACGGTCCATTCCTAGTTGCATTTACAACTGGGGGAGGGAATAACATTGTGCTTCAGCCCAGCAAAACCACTTACTTCCCAGATGACTCCTCTCAGTGCCATATACATCCTATGTCCTTCCACAACATTTGACGCAGGATTCCTTTTTTTTCTGAGATATTTCATTTGCTTTGCAGCAGCATTGAGTGACACAGGTAGTAGTTGTGTTTCAGTTGCTTTAAGACTGTGAAGAGGGCAATATATGAAGTGAGGTCTCCTGGGGTGATGTGGAGGCTACTTAAACGTGATAGCGTGGAGGGAAGGGAAGAGCCCTATTCAGCTCCACGTGGAGTTAGTTGACTGGCAATGACTAGCAACAGGACTAGCAGCAATTGCTGATATCAGTAGTAACTACTTCAATACGATGAATGTCTCTTTTCATTGAACTGTGAGGTATTTAATATATTGTTACTGTACAGAGAAAAAAGAGAGGCAGAGAAAACCGTACTTTTGTACCTGAAAAAGAAAGAAAAGATGCATCCACACTTCTGTAACAGTGACTCCAAAGCAAGCCTTTGTGATTTCTGTATGTGCCAAAAGCCATGTTCGTGCTCTGTAAGCTATCAAAACTTCCAGCGACTGCTTCCAGGTGTAGGCACTGCAATTCTGCCTGATGGTAGGCAAGTAATTTTACAGTTTTGCACCCGTTACTTTTAATCTGCTTTACTTAGTGATCCTTGGGATAGAGACTATCTCTCGTTAAGTGCATGCACTTTACCTTTTAGAAAGTGGGATAGAGACTATCTCTCGTTAAGTGCACGCACTTTACCTTGTAGAAAATGTTGACTGTCAGATTGCTGGATGTTGCCTAAAATATGTATTATTTTTGGGAAATGTCCACTTTGGGAATAACAACTTTGTAGTCTGTTCCAGTCAAACTGATGGAGGATGTTGAATGCAGCAAAAGCTCAATGAATGCAGTGAAAATACTCCTCCTCAGCCTCTGTGCCTTATTTTTTTTTTTTTAAATGTAGCACACTTTGATCATTGCATCATTGAGCTTGCCAAGTGTTGCCTTTGCTGTCTTGGACTTTATTACATTAGGATGTCAAAAAGAGTCTCATCTTTTCCTGAAACCTTGCCCTGCTGAGAGATGTGGTGATTCTGTGGTCTTTTGAATTGTAATGTCAGGTTTGGGTGGAAAGAAAATGTGTTTGTGTTTCAATGGGTTTATTCTGTGTGTTTATTATGACAGCCTTTTGGGAAGTTCTCATATTCAAGTGATAATGTAACTTATCAATTATTGTTACGGAAGAGTCACAAGAGCTGTATTCATTCACATTTGGCTTAGGTACATGTTAGTTTTGTCCAGACCTCCAAACTTGTCAGAGCCCAAATGCGGAATGTGATCAGTATGGTAAAGACTGGACTGGTGAGGAGAAAAAAAGCTAGTCATGCAGAAAACCTGAAATTTTGCCTGTAGTTAGTATAACAGAATATTGTAATGTGGTTTATTATGCTTTATTTCTGATGTGTTGGCAGTTTTTAGTTTCTTCTGATTTTTCTACAGTAAAGTCAGTTTAGTTGGTTATTCTGCCTGTCCCTAAAAGGCACCCGGTGAAATCATGCTGCCTTTTTTTTGGTGAGTGGCACGATGCCGTGGCTGGCATTTGTATTCTGCTGCCTGTGTATTTCCAGCCCAAATGACTAGGGACCACTTCGGGTGGTCGCTGCTGGGAATGGTCTTCAGAGAGGGGTTCCCAGGACTGGATTTACACTAAACAAACAGAGACCACAAGGGGAAAACTGTGATTCATTAGGAACCCTGGTTTAGGTTAAAGTGATAAAAATAGCTGCAGGACATCTTAAATTAATTTAAAAACTAGAAAAATGAAGGAATCCCATCTAGAGTATCTTGTAAATTGTCCACTTTTCTTTTTACAATTCTCTGCCTTACTCTCTTCTGTTCAGTATAACTAGGTATGTAATCCAAAGAGACAGCCAAAAAGATTCAGCTGTCAAAGATTCAGATTCTGTAAACACAGACTTTTTTAGGCAGTGCTGTCAGTACTACTATGTTTGTTTTCTCTGTTCTGCCAAAACATGTTCCTGGAAGTTTTAGTTTTCTATTCTGGTTTTAGGCAAGATGCAATAAATGAAAGTAAAATACCAGAAAACCCTTCTATATGTTGCAGATGAACTTACTATATCGTTCATTACAATTGCTTTAGTTATTCATTGAAATGTTCCGTAATAGACTAATGAATATGTGTGTTGTATGTTTTATGTAAAGAAGACATAATTATTTGACTCCTACCCATATGCTCTTACCAGAATGTTACAGACATGAATTTTTCAGTCTTGCACATTGGCAGAGTTACAATGACTCCACTTTCTGCAAATACTGTGTATTAAAAAGATATGCTTTATGTTTAACTTTGCAGATCCAGAATGCTAATGATGTGCTAATAGCACCGCTGGAGAAGTTTCGTAAAGAGCAAATAGGAGCAGCAAAAGTAAGTGGCTGGGGAAGCAGTTCTTTTTCATTTCATGTTTATTTGAGTTTATCAGTGTGTTTTGAAGGCTGGACTGAAAACGGGCATTTTGTATTCAAACATATTTGATGCCATCCTCATTAATGTGTTGGTAAATTATACTGAATTCTTTGCTTCAGAGAAGGAGATGGTTTAGAATTGGAGTTTAAAGACTGATTATATGCATAGGGTACAGCTCTTGGTACTGTTGCACATTCTTACCATCTGGAGTTGTGTTCATCTTCTTGAGGTCTGCGTTTACATTACGTTGCATCTTGGGTTAACCCAGAACCACACGGAGGGTTCAAACAGCTGCTATGGGTGCAGTGGCCTCAAGTGGCAGTTGTATAAGGACAAAAAGAAGTCAGTGCGCTTTAGGCGTACTCTCTTTCTGTCTCTGCTTTCCCTCTCCACTTTAGATGGCTGATGCAGTGCAGTGATTCATATTCATTTTGCCAGAGTATTTATCTTCATATTGCCCAGAGACAGAAGTGCTCCAGTTGGTGATTTAAGCTGCTTCTTTGGTGTTAAGTGTTACATCTGTGTTAGAGAAACAGTGCAGGTTGTTTATACCAGGGTTTAGTAGTCAGCCCAGGAAATCAGATACATTGGGGAAAAAGATGTTGGAATGAACTGTTAGTCCAGAAGAGCTATTTTCAGTCTGATCCTGGAGTCTTAAGTGGTTATCAGTGACTGCTTTGATCACAATCTCAGAGAGATGCATAAAGGCTGCGGTAGTCAATTAGAGGTATGGTTAGTAGCAGTTGTTTCTGTCTACATAAATACGCTAGTTCTGAAGCATTCTGCATCTTGTATTAAAGCTCATAAAATTTTCTGGGAAATTTTCCATTTGTAAGGTTAAACGGGTACAAAGAAAAAAAAAATCTCTCTTTGATGTTGTAGCTGAGGTTGCGCTTGTGCTGTACTCAAACAACCTCAGAAGAAGAACAGAGCTATTGGAAAGAGAGACCGAAGGTTTATACTTTTTGTACTGCTGTTGTGAACATGGAACAAACAGATGAGACAGCTTCCGCACAGGAACTAAGTAAATGTTTGAGAAGAATTTTTACTCTGAACTTGAGGTCAGATTTCTCTGAAATGGATGTTCTTTACCCTATTACTTGATATGTTTTTGTGTACAACTGCATTCCTCTCTTGTCGCACCCCTATGCTGCTGTGAGATGCAGGGCTGGGAGTTTATTTACCATGCTGCACAAATCAGAATTTAATCCCAGCACAAAATTATTTGTAGTTTTCAGTAGGTTTTAGTTGCATTGTTCAGTTCTTTGTGTTACCATTTCATTTCATACTCCTGTAGTTTAAGGGATAGCATTCTTCTCTGCAGAGCGCCCTGTTTGAAAGCCTAACCTGCCATACTATTGACTGTCCTGGTACATCAGAGAGACAATCCACAGGTGGTTCACAGGGCTCTCTGCAGAGTTGCATAAGACATTCATATCTTCTTAGAATATATCACTCAGTAGTTGTCAACACATATTTAATGATCTAATTGAAGATGACTCCTTCGTTTTTTGAATTGGCAAGTATTTAACATTAAAGGCAGGGCACTACAGGACAGGTTGAGTCCTCTCTGTTTGGTATGTCGTGACAACTGGTTTCTTTTTCATGTCCCTTCCAGATAAAATGTGGGCGTTTCCCTATCTTACGTAATTTGTTGAAACAGTGATCCTTTTGATTTGTCTGTGGTCACACAACTGTGTATTGAATGAGTTCAGGAGAGAGCCTGGCTCGGCTAACTCTTATCTCAGTGTGTAATGCACTTTGTTATGCAGCGTTATGTGTGTTTTGGGCAATCCAGGATACTGGCTTGACACATTGATACCATATAGAGAGCTCTCCCAGCTCATTGTTTTATAAAATGTCAAATAAACCCATCTTTTCTTGCACTGCTCATGGAGTTCAACTGTCAAGCTCAAAAATAGGAGATTTGGACCGCCTGCATAACTGAAACTATGATACAAACATTCACCTCTGAATTGATTTTTATCAGGGAAAGCAATTACGGTTGGCCTTTAACTAAATGGAATCAACACAAAGAAGTGAGAGACTAATTACACTTAATACCGTTTTTCTAGTAATTACAAAATAGCTGTGTGATCTAGGAATAATGAGACCAGTATGAAATAGAGTAGAAATTTGGGCTTTCTGAAACTCGTTGTTAGTGAAGTAGAGAACACGGTCAGATCTCTTACCTCCACTTCTGTTCACTGGGGTCAACCCTTGGGCATTTATGAACTCTTATAAATATGGGATGAGTGGAGCTTGCTAGTTCCTTATCTGCAGTTAATGAAGGTTTGCACAGAGATTTGGCTCTTTGAACATCTCTGGGGTGATGTGAACTGACAGCCAAACAAAAAATGTAGATGCTTTCTTGTTGCTTCGATTTCAGCAGCAAGTTTCACAGAACACTGAGAATGTCACTTTCTATTTGAGGTCTTTTCTAAACATGTCAGCTCTATGGACCATGTATCGACTGTTACTTTTTGCTCTGAAATATCAGGTTTGAGCTGTTTTTTCCCCTAGTATTAACTTACAACAGTGTGTAGAATTGTATTCTACAAACTCAAAGTTGCTCCTGTTTCTCTCTCATCCCTCACCCCCCCCCAAAACCCCAAAACATTTCTGTGTATGTGTTGCCCTCCAAAGAGGGGCTGAGATGGTGCAGACTCCACAGGATAGCTGATAGTTATATCATATTATATATTTCTAGAGCTGTGAATTTACAATTAATTTGCGTCATAACATCTTATGGACTGACATTTTAAGAGATTCTGTATAGAAGCATGAGGTTAATTGAATATGCCTTTTGCATTGGCATTTCAGCAGTAGCTGGAGCGGCAAGCAGCTGATCTTTGTGATCAGCCTTATGTTGTGAGAGTGTATTTTTATAAGCAGTGATGAGTGTTGGAGTCTCTCTCTTCTAATTGGACTTTGAAATTACTAATTTTAGCACCCTGTTAAGCTGTGTTTCCAAATTTTTTGGAGGAAAAAAGAATTAGTAGATAGTTGTATTACCAATATACATAATAGGAAATGATATTAGGTACTACTGTCAGATTTCGGTTAGGGGAAGGTTAAGCGAAGGAGTGCTTAAAAGTGCTTAGTGGACTTTTTTCCTTCTTTTCTAAAACACCAGATAAAATTCAGCTGGAGATAAAAACAAGCAATCCCCCCCACTGCCCCACCACACACATGCATCAAAAAAAAAGAGAAAATGTTATCAATTAATGACAGTTTTCACTGTAAAAATCACCATTTTATTTTAAGTAACTTTGCAAGATTTTTGCTACCATGATGAACTATGTAGGACTGTCCTATTGTTATGTTTAATATAAAGAATGAGAATATTTTATTCTTTCTTCAAAACTGTATCAAGTTTAAGCAAAAAATATGATCGCAGAAATCGGAGAATATGGAGGATAAAATATATCCTGTTGATGTTACAAAGCTATATTTCAGATACAAGCACAGCATAAACCCAGAGTACAAAGTTCAAGTGTTTTTGGAACGTCCCAAGAATAACGTTAAGGACCAATTCTTCACATGCACTTCAAAAACTTGAAGGTACCCAACAAATTTGAGAAACACTCCCCATAAAACATTAATGTTTATAATCAAAGCAGCAATACACAAATCTACATCACTTGCTCTTCTCGATTTATACTACTCGCTCTTCTGTTTTTATTGCACATATTTCAGTTCTTCCTTTTCTGTACACACTCAGTTTAAATAAAGCTGAGTTCTCTCCAGAGACTACACAAACCCGGCTCTGCATTGGATAGCCTGTTGATTTACTCCATCTGAGTTTAAAAAAAATGACCTCTGCAATTATTGTAGAAACGCGAGCAAAAGCCGGGTGAGGTAACTGGGAAAGGATTTCAGGCACGAAGCATTTTGCCTTATTTGGTAAATGTGGTTTGCAAGTCCCCAGCTGGTAACTTTGGTGAGATCATTGTGTGATGTGTTATGTACAATAAGGCCAAACTTTCATGTTTCTTTTTGTCCATTGAGTACAGTATTTAGCAATATTTGTTCCAATGTTCGTTGACCTTTAGTACAACTTAAATCAGATCAAAGACAACAGAAGCAATTTGGTTTTTAAGACTTAAAAGGAGAGTTTTGTTTCCTCCTTACAATTCCATCTGTTTGTTTCATGAAATTATTTATCTTGGCCAGGAGGATTTTTTTATTATTATTATTATTTACTTTCATTCATTCATTCGAAGCTGTGAATTCCTTTCTACTTGGGAAACAAATCCATGTTCACTGCTGGGATTAATTTTCCTGCATCTATGTTCACATCTATACTCACTTGATGTAGGCATGCAGGAGCTGGCACGCTCTCTCTGTGTTTCATTTGGATTGTCCGGCAGTTGAGCATAAAACAAACAACAACAACAAAAATTTAAAGTCTGTCAGAAAGCTGTCAAAGTGTTTTAGACAGGTATCTAAGATCAGTTGGAAATGCCAGAATGCCCGTTTTGTGAGCTGGTCTCCATGGTATCTAATCAAATTATAGCCCTTGTTGTCCTTTAACTGAGAAAAATGAATGACCTTGCTCTGGTAGGCACAGTGGAAGGTGTTTCATTAGAAGCAGCATCTGTTGCTTAAGGTTTCATACTTCTGTCTACTAATTTTGGGATATTTTAATGTCAGTCTGAACCATAGAAGGGAGGGGGCCAGGGGAAGGAAACAGAAATGGAGACCAAGCCAGGATAATTGATGGCCAAATGTTTTGAGTTAAAATGCAACGTGGTTTCCCAAAAGTGGTTACTACCAGAGTTACCTGATATCTTTTTTGATAAGATAGCCTGTTCTGTAGGCAAGGAAATGCGGTAGATCAAACCTGTTTCTGTTTCAGCAAGACCTTTAGAGGACTCTACATGAGACGTTATAATTTAGTTTAGATGGGAGTTAGTATCAGAAACCTGATCTGTCTACGGAACTGGCTAATGGGGAAAGGGCAGAGAGTTTTGTTCTTGAGAGAGCTTGTCTGGTTGGAGAGCTACTAATTAGAAGATCCCAAGGGGCAATTTGAGATGGGTCTGTTGTTTTATTTTCCGTAATGACCAGGTAAAAAAAAAAATCTGGTGGTGCTGACACAGCTTGGGGTTGCTGTAGGTTGGGGGTGTTGCCAGGATAGAGGAGGAAGACAGGAGGTTGGGAAGAAAGTGAAAGATGAAAGGAGTGAGGATGAGGAACTGAGGGTACTCAATGGTCATGACCCAGCTGCAACCCAAAAAGTCTGTTGTACCAGTAAAAAGTTCAAGTGGCCATGTCTTTAGATGTTACAGGCTTTTAGAGGTCTCTTTCTGGTAGATAGAGAAGTACAAATTTTCTTTAGGTTTTCTTTTACTTATATAAATCCTCAAGTTTTGGATTAAGTTTGTGACCTGTGAAAAAGTTGTCAATTGCGTTTATAAGTACATTTCATTCCAAGGTGCTGGTCCTAGATCATTTTTATCTGAGAAATAATTCAGAATATGTTGTCTAATCTGATAGCTTATTTAAACTAGTATTGATGGATACAAGAATTGAGAAATTGGTAGGCTAAGCTTAAAAAAAAATTGGTTTTATAATGGTAAATTTTGTTTGTGACAATTGTAAGAGAAGTTGAAAATTTGAAAATTTGAAAACTTCAGCAGATTAAATATTGCTCATCTTGATTTTTGCTGTTGCCCTCTGCATTTCAGTGTCTGTGTGTAAAGTCTTCTGTGAATTGACCCAGATCCTAAAAAATGGAGTGGCTGCATTGTTGCTTTATCAGCTGCAGTTGTCTACTTTTCATTTGTAATTTGCATTTAATGAAAATGTATAGTATAAAAATTATTCTAAAGATAGATCAAATGTAGCTATTCCAATAAATTTATGGAAACAGAAAGCTGTGAAAGACCTACATCAATTTTGTAATCTCTATTAAAATTATTTTTTAAAAAGTAGAAGATAGTTATAGTGCTACAGTATGGTTAGCCACTGCTTCTTTTATGCTTCTGCATGTGAAATATTTGTGAAGTCTCAAAAATAGTGGTGAAAAGCCCATTGTGCACACACTTCATCTTTTCGGGCAGTCTTATTTTCTTCTGTGGAAAGCCAAACCATTAAGCTGGGAGGTATCTCTGACCAAGCACCTGGACCCAGAGGGTTTTTGAAGTGACTAATCTACTTGGGACAGCTCTGGTCATTCTGCAGATGCAGCAAAACTATTTTTTCATTGCAGTTTACTTCAGTTCCATACCTGTTTCATTCAAAGTTGAGAAACTTCTAGGAGGTTAACAGAAAAAAGAGAACAATCCTTAAAGCTTGTTTCGCTTCTACTGTATTCCTTTAAAAAACAAAAGCAAAAACTCAGATCTCATAACTAAAAGATTATGGACACAGTGATTAAAAACTGTAGCTTCAATCCATTAACTGCAGATGTTTGTTAATAAACCAGTTAATATTATGTGCAAAATCTGTTTTAATAAATTCTGTTAAATGCATTCTTTGTGTTAAAAGTTAGTAGGATTAACTGACTGAATGACTAAAACCAGTTTCTGAAGCTGTGGGTTTTTGTACTTCAATAAAATTCTAATGTGCATCCAAAAGAAAATACATATAAATTAGTCCTCTATAGTAAATAGGAAGTGTGATTTACTGTGTTCTGCCATAACATTTAAGAATTAAGGCTTAGAATAGAATAAATGTGCTAATAGGTGGAATTGCTTAAGTGAGTATGCAGTGTATTTTTCTTGGCAAAAAGAACCATTTATTTTTAAAAAAATCTATGGTTAGTAAAACAAAAAAATTAAAAACTTAGGTAGCAAGTATCAGCCTTTCTACTGGAAAACAACAAAAGAACATAAAAATGCAAGAAAACATGCACATTTTCTGATTAAATTAAGACTTTTTTTCTTGCTAATTTAAGTCTGCCCGCTGTAATGTGTCACAGGAAGGATTCAGGAAGGTTGCATCCTGACCCCGCACAGCTGCTGGAATCCTGCTGGACTCCTGAGCCATGATTATAAGCAAGGACATTCACCTCCAAACTTAATTTCCAGTTCACAGGGGAACTGAACTTCTTATTGAGTGCTTCGAGGCATGGAGGATTTTGCAAATATTCTCAATATTTTATTTTTTTTTTTAAAAAAAAAAAAGCTTTTCTCAGTAGGATACAGTAGCTCTACTCATCTGTAATGTCCTTCCTAGCCTTGGTCTTGGCCGCAGCGTGGAGAGAATTACATTCCACACCTGAAAAAAGAGTCTCAAGGTTGTTGATGAGGCTCTTCAGGAATCTCAAGGAGAATTTAAGAGGAATATAGTAAGTGGCCAATTGCCCATGGCACAGAGCAGGACAAGACTTGGAGGAAGCAAAGAGTTTAGTGTTCTGTTCGCTGCACAAAGTCTCAGTCTTCATTCAGCTCGATCAAAGGCACCTACTCTCCTACCCCTTTGCGCTCAAAATAAGACTCCACCCTGAATTTTGGCATCCTATATCAAACTAAATTAATCATGTTTTGAGAGAGGCAGCTGCATTCTTTTACCCTACAGGGATTACTTCAGAGTTGTGCTCATGGATGTTGCATAGTGCCACAGCTGTACCAAAGACTTAACACTTAAATCACGAGGCTTTTTACATGGATATGAATTAATCTGTTAGTCTTACTCTGTTACGTGTTGGGGTTTTCTTCAGCCGTCTTGGGGAAAATGAAGATCTCTTTCTCCATTGCTTGCCTTTCTTCTGTGGTGTATTTAAGATAACAGCATAAAAATAGATTTATTATGTTTGGGCATTACTCAGATGATGTTGAGTCTATGGGTCTTTATTCCACGCCTGTGGCGGAGTTGCAGTTTTCATTCTAAATAGAAAATGATTTGATTGGGACACTTGGCTGTATCGCCATAGGTTTCCCTTCATCCGGTATATTGTTCTGTCTGTGCAGTAGGTTCTGCAGGGGCCTGGGAATATACAAACTTGCACTCCGTTATCGTTGTAGCAATTTTGCTTTTGGCAAAGCGAGTATAAAATAGCTCTGTTCCAAAGTGTAGTGGGTGATAGTAACTGGAAACTGTACTAAGTTTGTACTAACTAATTATGCCCAAAAAATGGGCATAATTACTTGAAATTTTAATATGTCTTGAGGTAGATATGGGAGCAGCAAGAGCTCCGTCTTTCCGCCAAATGAACCAGCTTCATCATTTCAGGATCTTCCAGGCTACAGGAACCACCACAGAACCATTTGTTCCTGTGGAGCTTGCCAAGAAGGGGTGGTCTCAGATGGTTGTTTGGATGAGAAGAGCATCCCTCCCTAAGAGGTAAACAGAGCAGTGCTTGAGCTTAACAACGCCACTGGGGAGGCATGACTCTTCACCCCAAAGTGATAGTTTGTGTTCCTTTATCAGTGTCATAAGAGGGACTCTGAAAATAGATGCTTTCAAAACAAAATCACTTCTGACATTAACCCCAGACCGTTTCCTTTTTTTTTTTTCCTATCTGTAAACAGCACATCTTCCAGTTGTGTGTATTAATCTAAAAACTTTCTCATAACACGCCTCAAGTTCTTCCTCAGGTCAGCATTGCGGTCCCGGTGCGATGACGTGGAAGGTGGCCTGGGACTGTGAGCTGTGCTGAACGTGCTGCTGGCACGCCAAGATCAGCGGTCTTGGCTGACTGGTTGGCATAGAGGGGAGGGAGATTCCCAAAGAGTGTTTTTAAAAAGAAATTACTATTTAAGAAAGATATTTTTATCTTCTGCTTTTAAAATAAAGCAGTGAGTACATGACGTTATAAGCTAGTCTGTCGGAATTGCTTTATTTGATTTACATTATGTTCTTTGCAGCTTTTTTTGCACTTTATTTTCTTTCAGTGCACAAAGGAAATAAGATAGTTGCTAACTGTGCAAATGAAATGGCCTCTTCATACACATTTTAGTTTACTGGCGTAGTGGGACATTCCTGAAATACACTTCGTTTGTGAGGGAATCTAGCATAGGAAAGGAGGCACGGAGAACCTGCAAGGGCAGCATGCCTCTGTGGGGAGGAAAGCAAGGCAGTGCTGGTGGGAGGAATGCGGGCAAGGAGAGCAGCAAGATCGGGTGTGAGACGCCAACAAGGCAGCTGGTCGGGGAATGGGTGGTGGCCACTTGGGGAGATGGAGGAATGGACAAAGAGAAGCAGCGATGGCAGAAAAAGGGGCACTGGTGGAGACCAAGGGAAGTTGTTGACTAGTGTAATACCGTTTTAAAAATTGGATATTCTTTTTGTAGTTATGAAGTTCACCACTCTGACTGTTACAATGAAAGAGAGCCTTACTGTCAAGTGCAAAGATGATGCTACAGAAGCCGTTGTGCCTGTAGCAGCAGTGCACTGTGCTTACACTCTGCATAGCTGGATACCCAATCTTTAACATTTCTGTGCACTTATGTTAGTAACTATAGAGCCAAGTCTATCTTCTCTGTCCTTAGTGTGAGAACTAGAGAATCAAGAGAAACAAACCTTTTTTCACTCTTGGCACAGCACTGGATTACAGGTTGGTGTGACTGCTGAACTTGAAAGGCCAACTTGTAGCTACCTAAACATGAGTGAAGCTGAGAGATTTGTCCATGCTTAGTCCAGGTGCTGACGTGGAAGATGAGTTAAAAATTGGAGCTGCCTGTTTTCCATGAGTAAGACCAGTCTACTTCAGTATGATCCATTGTAAACGTTGCTTTTCTTCTGTCAGTGCGGTCCATGTGTGGCACGGTTTGCATCAAAGGGTCAGCTACAACCCACCAGACCTATGCAGTGGTGTTACGTTTGTCTTTCCCTGTGAACCACCTTTTCTTTCTATTTGCCCCACTTGGTCATCTGAACTGAACTGAATTTGGTGCGTACGGAAGTGAAGAAGAAACAGTAAAAGGCATTGTATTTTATTTTTTTTAAATGAACTTTAGGAAGCTCTGTAAGCTCGTACTGGAGCTAGATAATGAGGAAAAAAAATACAGCTGCTTTGTACTCATGTAGAGAAGGTCTCCTCTCTAGTCTGATTTTGTAAGCGTTAATGTTAACAGGTTTCCATGGATAGCGTTGCCAGCTCAGTGACTTCAGCGTTTTGAATATTCTGAATCACAGCATGTGTTATTGCTGGTTGACTTTTATATTTGAAGAATGGCATGCCCCAAATCTGAGTTGGCTTCTTTCCTTTTATCATGTAAGCGATGACTTAGGATTGGGGTGTATCTTTAGTTGTCATTTACTTTCTACTCAGCATATGTAGCTGTAGTGATTTTTAACAAATATCTGCATTGCTTATGACATGAGTATTTTATTCCATATGACTTTTGATGAAGTGTACAGTTAATTCAAGCTTCTTCTTTCTGAATTCCTAAAGAGCATGAATAAATTCTTTTTTAAATCATTTAAAGTCACAGGCTTTTGTACAGGAGCAAGAGACCCTCTTGCTGTTATGATAAAACATTTTCAACTTAAGAAAACTATCCTACCCCTGCTTCAGAGAAGAGTTTAAAAATTCAGTTTCTGCTGTTCTAGGGAGCTTCTTCATATTATTTAAGCAGTAATATGCTAAGTAAGATATTCCAGCAAAAATACTTCATATTCAGTAGACAGTAAAAACAATAAAACTAGATTACGTGTGTAGACTTACCAGTCCTGCTGTTTGGGCAGAGATTTAACAGATTCCCAGACATCTAGCAGCTACTCCTGGAATCGACAAATGCCAAATAAACTCGAGACAACTCTGCAGCTGAGTAACAGGGAGTCTAATGTGTCCCGCTTTGCAACCTGCCAGTATTGGCAGGTTTGCATGTCTTTTCACAGCAGTGCTGGGAACTTTTAATGTTGTTTCTTTTTTTCCATTTCAAGAGAGAATTTTTTGGAGAGAAACAAATGACATCCTACAAACACATTTGTTTATCTAATATTAACTGCTTCTTAATTTGAACAGAATTTTAGATCTCATAGAAATAGTGACACTTTTCTGCCTTTTTTTTTTTTTTTTCCATCTCCACTGGTAAATACCTTCTGTCTGCACACATCTGATGGAATTACATAGGGCAGTATTAGGAAATGGCTGCAGGATTCTCCTCATCCAGGAAACACTTTTGAAAGTACCTCATATATGCATCTGCATATTCCCATTACAGAGGGAAAAGAAAATTTTCATCAGAAGTTTATGAACCTGGAAGTAAATTATCTCTTGCAGGGTTATTTGGTATTTTACACAGATGTGAACTCTATCTTAAACTTAAATTAGTTTTAGCTTGTTTAAAGTATGTTTTAGTTTTATGCATTTCTTACCTGATTTTAATTGAGGTTCTTTTTTAAACTGCCAGTTTTTAATATCTGTCTTCATAGCTTTAATGCTGCTAAACACTCTTGTTTTCCCAGTTTATTGCCTTGTTACACTTTATAGTTGCAATATGTTCTTTTTGTTATAATTATTTTTGTCTTACACCATATTCTTTTCCAGATATTCATGGTTTGCACATGGTTATTCTTTTTTAGTAAAGAACTGATTTAAAGATTTATAGTTGTTAGGACATTTAATTTTCTACATGATGCATTCAGCTTCAATTTGGAAGTGTTTTTACTAGCGGTTATGTGTAACATAAGTCATAATTTATTACTATATTAACCCTATTTTATATTGAGCAGCAATCATTTCTTTATAAACCATGATATAACTTTGTTCCACTTCATATCATTTGCTAATAATACATAAACATTGCCCTTTAACCTCCTAGCTTTGTCACAGATTTGGAGAAACCCTATAGCTTCATGATACGTCAAATTCTGATTGGGAGGAGAAAGAGGAGGAGGAGGAGAGAAGGAGTTTTATGTCCCCTTTTCACTTTTCCTTTTGGAAAATCTCTTTTGGCCTTATCTTGAGCTGTGAGCATTTGCATAACAAATCAAAATCTCTACCAAAAAGAAATTCCCCCATCCAGACATCTATCAAAATGCAGTCTGTGGTCTCAGATGCCTATGATAGTATCAATTTTATTAAAACCAAACAAAAACCACCACCACCCAACCCATCAACCACCTCCATGGGAATTCTAAGCAAAACCTCAGGCAAAATAAAATGGAAGGTGACTCTTCTCCTCAGAAGAGAAGTTGTGAGACTCTGAGATCTCGCATTTTCTGGGAAATCCATAGGATCTGAGCTCAAATCACTCTTT
>NW_009606496.1:22571-24535 GCF_000690535.1 Cariama cristata | reverse complement strand
TTTCCAAGTCTTTAGTTTATTTTCTCGTCTAGTTTATTTTCTTTGTGCTACTATTTAGTAAGAGATGGTCTGCAAATTTACAACTACAAACAAAATTCCAATAACTTTGTAGAAATACATTTTGAATTTTTGTTTGGAAGGTAATGAAAAAGGTGCTTTGAAAAATATATTTCAAGTCTAAAATTCCAGCAATGAACCATCTCCAGTGTGTTGTTATATCGACATTTTTTCAGTTGTTGTCAAAGAGAAAGAAAAGGGATGTGGTTTTATCGATCTCAGCAGAGTTCACCATTACTCTCAAGTTTTTCCACTGACAAATGTGTCTGACTTGATCTACATTTGAGTCTTACTATTGCATTTCTGTGCCAGTTTCTACAGTTTCTGCATCTCAGCTTGAGTTGGAGAGAAAAATATGTACTAATTTTGGGTGGGGGAAAAACAGAAATCATCACAGCTGTGTTTCACAATGTTCACTTGTTTCCTAATTAAGTAAGGGATTCTCATTAAAATTTTTTCTCCAGATAGTTTCTTTGCAATGTTTTCTGTTTTCATTTCCTTTCTTGATCCTTTTAAAATCACCTCTTACAAAACATGTTTATTTTATGGTTGCGCAAGGATATTGTTATTGAAAATGAACCTGAACTAAATGTGCAGGATTTTTTTTTTTTTTTAAAGATTGGTATGGTAAAGTTTAAATATGAATTCTGGGACAAGCAAAGAGTAAAAATATTTTCTTTAGGGACAGATGTAAGATTTAGCTAAGATATGCTAATAGATAAGTATACCATCAAAAGTCATTACAACTAGAAAAAATGGAAAGAAATGAGAAGGATGGCAAAGGCTTTTTATGAAAAATAAAGAGGAATAATTTATGTAATAATTCTGAAGATAGATGTAACAATTTTGACGTAAAATATTGCACACAAAGTAGTGGCAAACTTAGACCACTTAAAAATATACCTGATTTCTTGATGTTCCCACTGGAAAAGAGAAGTCAGCTTTGAAATATAGTAACTCTTTCTGCTTTACATCCAAAAATTCGACTTGTGGTTAAAATTTGTAGGAATCATGCCAGCACTTTGTTGCATGCATACGGTTAGTTACAGCATGGAATCAAAATCTTTCTGAACAGGAAAAACATTATCTGACTCAATTGAGTCACCTTTTTGATAATTGATGCCTGATCTTTTCACAGCCATAGATATCTGTAAAACAAGAGGGATAGGAGAACATCTTTTGAGTTAAATTTCTAACTGACGCAACTATAATTAGTCGTATCTTGAGCAAAATTTATTTCCGAAAAGGTAATTTTCTCTTTTGGGAGATTGTCTAATCAGTTTTGAAATAAAACTGTAGAGGGAAACTGAGTGGAGAGAACAAAACCAGGACTTAAACCTGGATCTGGTGTTACATGTCAAGAGGGTACTGGAAGTTTGTAAGACTCCATTACATGCTAGAAGCTGAATGCTTGGTTACAGGCTTTCCTAATGGTTGTTAGAAATTTGAAGCATTTAAAACTGGAAATATTTTTCAACTCGTTTAAGGCTTAGTGACCTGATGCACCTGAGAACTGTTGAACAACTACAGAGACACATTCACAGTGCTTAGAGTCTGCAGAACTTGGTCTATATAAAAGTATTGATGACTTACACAATATTGTAAAATACGTCAAGGATTAGTATGTTGTAATTTCTCTTTTTCTGTGTTTAGATTTTTTTATTCCACCCTCTTGATTATCTCACATGTGTTTTTTTTATATGTTCTAGCTGATATTTTAACAGAAATTATTGATAAATTCCAGGGCAAAGAGAACAGATGAGGATTACTTGCAGGAAGGATGTGCAAGGAAGAAAGGTGGCTGGAGGCTGAAGGGAATAAGAGACGTAGTGCAAAGGTCAGGAGTAGCATCTTCCTAATGGCCACATACCTTACGCTTTGTGTCATGGCTGGTGCTGTCTGTTCTG
>NW_009606496.1:0-22540 GCF_000690535.1 Cariama cristata | reverse complement strand
GTACGCCCCGCTTTTTCTCCCCCAGCCACATCTCTTTTCTCCTTGGCGTTTGGTCCAATGTGGAATCTAGAGGCAGAAGCAATCCTCTGTCTCCTAAGCTATGAGGAGACAGTTTCGCATGGAAACTTCCTTTGTAAACCTCCTGGCATGTGGAAAAGCAGGATTCTCTGTCTCATGGGCACAGAGTGCTGGGACCGGAATTCAGATGATTAATTTGGGCAGCAGCTGTGTATAAGAGAGAGTTTTGAGGACTGGAGAAGAAAAGGCTAAAGCCTGAATGAGGTAAGTCTGTGAGTCCACTTAGGATGCGCCTGTGTGCTGTGAGTCACCAGCCACGTGTGCGAGGTGAGAGTTATCTTGGCATCAACTGAAGTGTTTCTGCTTTTCCAAAAAATGAATCACTTGCTTCTGAGTATCTTTGTGTTAATTTTTATGAAGTAAACAGTTTTCAGAGGTTTCAGCACATTCAAATATGTGGGTTTTACTGGCATAGCAGAGGACCTTTCAAGCGGAGGGAACTCACTCACCTGTTGGGGCCAGCAGTTTTTAGACTTTTCCCAGAAACATGTCAGAGTGATGAGTACAGTGCCAGAAAAGCTGTCCTGCTGGCACTGCCTCCTTATTCCCAGAAGTATCACCAAGTAAAGACACTAATGCAGTCAAAACTACCAAGTGATCTTTCTTCTCAGTCTACTTCTGTTTATTGTCCTTACTTTGTCTGCTTCTAGCTTTGAAGGGAGAAATTTTATTTTGTTAAAATCTGGGAAAAAAGGAAGAAGTTAATGGGATGTGCTGTCCCTGGAAACACTGCGCTTGGGCCAGAAGTTGTCTTGGTGTCAAGGAAGCTCCAAATTGTTAGTTTTCTCTTTAACTTAACTGGTGTAAAAACTGTGAAGGTGATGGTTGAGCAGATCTGTTACAGCAGAGAGGTGCAGTCTGGGAGGGGGCCAGCAGTGCTGGCAAAAGACCAAGAGAGCCTTCAAATTCTGTGTATCTTCACGGATGGTGCCATGGAGATCTTCAGGAAGCTTCACATGAGATACAAGGTGCCTTGTGACCACAATTAGTTTATTTGCAATTTTTTTTCTTGTTCTTGGGGGGGGTGTATTTGTTCAGATGTGATCACTTACTTTCTGTGTTTTCCTTTTTACGTATAAAGAGAATAGATAATGTGGTGTGTAATTCACAGGTTTTGTTGTAGATGTTACCACAAAATATAAGTGACTGCATTTGGTGCATTGGGAATCACTTTAGATGTGTAAATGAATCCTTCTTGGCATTGATGTGCATTTGACAAACTGTATGGTAGAAGAGGAGCTGTTTCTGGTGGCCAAGTCCCATTTTCACACGTTTCTCTGAATCTCACCAAGCAGCTTAGACTTCAGACTCTTTTCCAGCTCTTGTTAGTGAAGTTTGTGTTGATGTTAATGTGAGCTCAGGTGGCTGACCAGACTTTGGATTATCCATTGCCTGTATATCAGCTTAATTCTGAGACAAATAGTTCACGAGGCAAGAGGAATACCTACTGCTTGTATCATAAATCTTTTAGGGAAGGAACTGGTGCTGACCTGGCTGGGCTGAGTGATTCCCAGTCTGACACAGGTAGTCCTGCAGGAGCTTTGCTCATGGCTCCACATCTCATTCCTTTGGTCCGGCAGCAAAGGCAAGCACAACATCAAGCCCAGATGTGCAGCATCTGTCCTCTGCACCCAGGCATCATTGTCAAAGGCCATGAGAAGTTACCTTCTGAAGTAGATGGTCTTCTGGCCAGGGTATCCTCCACTAAATGCCAGCAGCTTGTGACCAAAGGCTTCAATATTGTGATCAGGCAGACTCCTCTCTCAGCTTTCCGTGACATGGAGAAAAAAAATTAAACATTTTTGCATTTTTTTCATTGCATTGGTTGAGTTTGCCCTTGACTTGGGGATTTCCTCAAGATTGTGACTTTGCCACCTGTGTCACTTGGATTTTAAAATAATCCAGTTCATTTTTTATTTTTTTTTCAGTCCAGCACCTTGACATCATTATCTCGGAAGATAAGATAGTATGCAATGAACTGCACCTTTTATTCAAAAGAAATGTGTCTGTGGTGTGTGATCAACTGAACTGAATTCCTGTTTGTGACCAAAGGGAGATGTTGAGATACTGACGTTGCTCTTACTTGATCATAAAGACCTGGAGCTTGGGTATTCCCCGAAAAAAATGTTACTGTGGAACCAACCTGTGATTTCAGTCCCACAAAAGTTCATTTCTTGGCTGATTTGTCATTTGGCAAGTCCTACCTTCTGCCTTCTCTCTTTCTTTCAGAATGTGTTTGGGAAAGATTTTTGAAGGGTAATTCGTATAGTTTCTTTTCCCTTGCTAGGCAAAATACAAGCTTTTATTTTTTCTTTTTTCCTTTTTGCCCTTTTTTCCTCATATCCACATAGCTGCAATGAAATATAGAAGGCATTGGGAATTTTTCTGTACTGTTAATTAGTATTTTGTTGGTCAAGTACCTTCTTTTCCTTATGATGTCTTTTGAAGATACCTCTGCTGTGAGGTAACAAGAACTTTAAATTGTGAATATTTTTCATATTAAATATATTTGAACTTTTTGCAGGATAGAAAGTATATGATGTGTTTTATAATCTAGTATAATTACTATTGTGAACTTTCACTGGAGCTAATCAGTAAGTGGTCTGTTGTTACAGCTGGTCGACAAGTTTTCATTCATGGCATTAAATTCTTCCTTCTATTTCTTATTTCTCTGACTGACCTGACTTTCCCATGATATGACAAAGAAAAACAAGGTGGTGCTACAATGCAGGGTAGTTATTTGGTTTTGTATGTAACAATTTCTAGGGAGAAAGGGGTCAGGAAGAGAATCACTACAGTTCTGAAGATGACCTGATGTTACTGTATTATGTCCAGTAATTAGTTTTTCCATCGTTAACAGCTTTTGCGCATGTGTAAGTAGGAGTGGTCATCTTGAGTTTTCTTGGTTTTCTCAAACTATTCAACTTGTTAATCATTAGAAAGAATCGTTAGGATTTACTAGAGATTGTAAAAGTCACCAGTAAAGATATGCTTTTAATTAGAGGATATATAATTTCATAATTAAAAACTGTATTTTTATCATTGATAATACTCTGATGGGATATTTACTTTAATTCCTTCTATTTTTTGAAATTTGGCACTTCTTGAAAGATGGAAAAGATTTTGAGAAAGCTGTATTTTTCTTAAATTTCAGATTTAAATTTCAGAATAGCCAATTTAAAAGCTTTTTGAAGTATAAATTCTAAATTAGATTACAGAAAATAAGGTGTTTCTTAATTTACTCATATTAGTAGCTTTCTTTTGTATTATCAATTATTAAAGTAGTCTTACGGTAGAAATGTGAGGATTGTCTGCACGTGATGGGAAAAATTCAAGAGCAGTGGGAAAGGAAAAAGGCAGGATAACTCTTTTAAATGAGACAAGCTTAAATATTCAGACACATCAAAACATTATTGGAAACAGACTTTTGGACCAATTTCCTTTTGCAACCACATATGTGCTTTTCCGTCATCCTCGTATTTTAAGAGTGTGGGTGGAAAATAAGCATATTAATCTTGAATGCAAAGTATGGGCCTATATCATCATCAAATTTGTTATACTCACCTACCTCTTCCACAATGTTTTTATTCAGCAAAGACAGTGTGACAGGTAGGTACATTTATAAAACTTGGGGAAGACTATTTTGCATTAAATGTCTGCTTAGCAAGATACCGCCTACATAAAACCTCATGTATATTTATTATGGGAAACTATGTGAGTCTGTTGTATAGGTTTATTATTTATGGGAAAAACCTTGCTTAATATTGCATTTAATAATTGAGTCAGTCCTAGTATCTTCAGGCCCAATTCAGAATTAAAAACCTTAAAAACATTGGAACCAACAAAAATGTCTTTATATAACCAGGCATATTTTGGCACCTATTCTTTCTGTTAATTTATGTTGGCTGTGATATTTAGTCAAATACTTTACTTGGCAATATTTTGTTTTTCAGGATGGGAAGAAGAAGTTTGACAAGGAAAGCGAGAAATATTATTCTATCCTAGAGAAGCACTTAAATTTATCAGCAAAGAAGAAAGAATCTCATTTGCAAGATGTAAGCACTAAACACAGTCTTACCCGGTTTCACAATTCTGTAGAGATCATGATGACAAACTGGTTCTTTTCAAGACATGCTGTATTTTTTTAATGTGAAGTTGTGGCGATTTCTTGTAATCACACTTGTTGTGAATATAAATTCTTGAGTAGGATTAATATGGCCCTAGTAAGAGTTAAATATTTTAACAAGGCAATGTTCTACATGTCCAACTTTGTGTACTTCAAATACAGCTAATGTTTATTGGTTGCAACAACAGAGTTATATTACTACAATTAAAATTGTACTTTTATAAGGTATATGTGGAATATTTGACAGTCAAATAATTAATTGCTTTTTTTGCTGTTTAACTTATTACTTGGTGAAATTATGCTTCTGTTTCACATATGTTTTAATGTGGGAGACTGAACTGAGATCACTTTAATGATGCTTTTTTTAATGCTTCTTTTTTCCTCTTTTTCACCTTATTCTGAGAATGCAGCATTGTGCCCTGAAATTGTATCCACAACTTCAGCTTTGAAGAAGTCTGTATGGCTAATTCTTTTCTGTTAAAAAAAAAATAAATACACACACACAAAAAAAACAAACCCATGAAGCTTTCTAGTTTAACAGGAGGTTTCCAGAGCTTTTCAGTATGCCGGTAGAAATAATTATGAATTGTCTTTGAGACAAATTACAGTAAAACCAGCAATTTGGTATCAATGACACTTTGGGATTTATGCCAAAAGTAGTTAAAAGTTATTTTGATGGGATTACTCATGTCACGGTGACTCTTAAATCATGGGGGTTAGTTTGCAGACGGAGTTTTCACCTAAGATGTGACCATCAATCAGTCACAATTTGTAGGGGTTTTTTTTTTCATGTTTACCAATAATACTATAATTCGAATTAAGTGAGACTTATAAATTCAAAATTTGTAACAATGTTTATAGTCCTGAATTGCCATTGCTGTCTATATAATAATCAGTCTAGATAAGATATTAGTTGTATAGGATTGGTTTATTGTTCCACATATATGTCAAAGTTTTATACGTACAGGTTTCACTTTTCCTAAATACCGTGTGTACTGATGAAAAAGCAGTTCTGTTAGAGGCTAAGCACAAGCTGAGGAAAGAAAAAAATTAATTTCTTATCAAAATGTGGAAAAATGAACTTATGCACCCTGTTACTCTAGAATAGAAATAAAATAAATAAAATGTTTTACTCTTGAGACATGAGAATAATTACAATCTAAAAACAGCAACTGAAGTGAAAAGCAACAACTGTGAATCTAATAAACTGTGGTAGAATAACAATGGATTTGGCTCAAGTATATAAACTAATGGAAAACCAGGATAAATTTTTCCACTGTGTCCTTAAGTGACATCTCTGGATTTAAAAATCTTGTAACTGAAGCTGAGGTTTTTTGCTTTTCTTGGTGCCCCGCTTGTAAAGCATCTAGGGCATAACTTGTCATTTCTGTCTTCCCCGGGTTTATGTAGCTATAAGGATGCTGAATCAGCAACATAGACCCACCATAAATATAAAAGGTGCAATAGCAAACCAGTACCAAAAATGTTAACCAGGGACACTTTCGGCCTGTATCTGTATTGTAAATAAAAGAAGGCCAAGCACCAATTCCTAGCCCAAAATCGAAGTGATAGCTGTTGATTCACATCCAGAGTGGTTCAGGTGAGCCCCATTTATAGCCCATATGTCCAGGACAGAGTTTGTTGGAGCAGCCCACAGCAGAGCCAGGGCATGAGCAAAGAACCAAGCGGTGCTGGGGCTTTAGTGCTCAATGCTAGCAGAGGGAAGTCCTTGCCTCAAGCCAACATCATGTGTTTAGTGAGATGAGAATACTATTTTTTGATTGCTGCTGTCACACTGAAAAATATTTCTTCTTTTTTAACCTGCTGTTTCATTGAATTGTTGAGATTTCTTGGTATCTCATCACATTACATGGGTTAAAGAATGCTGGAATGAGCAAGGAGTACTACTCGTACTGCATTGGGCTATTTCACATAGCTCACTTGAGTGCAATTGAGAGCACCTTAATTAGGCATCTAAAGTTTGATGGTCTGAACATATTCTATAGAGAGTGGTTTGCATATTTTCATCTAATGGAAATGTGTTGGATATTGTAAGAGCCTGCAAGACTGCTTATGCAGTTTACATAGATGGTTAGACTTTTTTTCCTTTAGCATCAAAAAGGAACTTCATAATACTGTCTTTTCACTGCTATGGAAGTCCACAGTGGAGCAGAAAATGGTCAGAATTGAGTGATGTTAAAAACTTAATAAACTCCTGATTTTATTTCTCTAAAATCTGTTTCAGAATCAGGCATGAATATAGAGCAAAGGCTTCAGCCTCCAAGCTTATGTGAAGTCCTAGTATACATTTTAATGATATCCTCTGTCAATGAAGATATTACTCACTATAACTGGATATCATACAAATAAAGACTCAAAATCATATCCATCAAATCTTTTTACATGCAGCTTGAAGTCGTAGAAAAACTTGTGAAAATCCTTTCAGCTTTTGAAACTTTAAAATCACTTTCAGAGTGGTTCTTCCTTGGTGTTCACACGAATTCATAAGCTTCTACAGAAGATATATTTTGGAAATTACAATTTAGTCCCTGTACACTAGTGGTGATTATAGCCTTAATTTAGGAACCCATCCATATTTGAGATGGCACTTGATTGTCGTAAGTATCATTATAAGTACAGTCTGCTTAAATGATGTTTAGAATAGAGATGGATTTAATTAGGTGTTTAGATACTTTTCTGAGTCAAAGCCTGAAAGAGCTCATTTCTAAAACTAGATTCTATTATTTGCTGACAATTAAATGTGAGAGCTGAAGTCTATCTCAACTGCTTATTGAGGGCACTTGTGTGAGGGAGGGCTTGCTGGATCATGTCCCAGAGTGGTGGCACCTGGTTCTGTTCAGCTATGTAGCATTGCCCTGGTGATATATTTTTTGTGAAACAAAACTATTAACCGAGTATCAAAGAAAACAGTAGCCAAACGCACTATATGAACGGCATATGGCAGAGTTAATTCTGTGGTAAAGCACTTGATTATTGGAATTTTGAGTGCTTGATTTCTGCTTCATAATATTTCATGTACTTAATTTCCTGATTACTTTTTTATAGGCATGGGAAGGAAATGCTAGTATGGAATCATTTGAAACGTATCATTGGGGCCCATGCTTTGAAGTAGTGTTAGAGCACTGTGCTAGGGAAGTGGATCAATATTGTTAAAACGAGTCTGTGCGGCCAAATTGCGATGGTAGCATCTCTTTGACTAAAGAAACAGTGTTAATTATATATGGTGCTATTGATGACCAAGTCCTGCCTGAAGGAAAACACTGACTTTTTGCATTTGTACTGTTAAAAGTACTAAACCTCTTTTCTAATGTGTTTGCTGGATTCATGTTTGCTGTGAAAGGAAGACAACATCTAGCTTTTGCAATTTTCCCATATTTGTTATTTTTAATGCCAGAATTGAACTAGAGAATATACAGAAGTATACTGCTATATTTTAACTGACATTCATCAAAAATAGCTGAGCTGGTCTTACTCATATTGTCCATACTTGATAAAATTTCTTTTGACCTAAGACTAAAACCTAACTAATGCAGCTTGAGAAAATTATTTGTTATGAAGAAGGATGAATTAAAGTGGAATCTGCATCCCTTTTTAAAGCATTATCCACATACTACACTGGTTGTCTGTTAGGTCCCTCTCCCATGGCTTGTTTAAATTGAGGATAAAAGCCTATTACTCTTTATCAGCAGATAAGACTTAATTCTTTAACTGTTTAGGTAGAAGACACTGTTTTGGTACTGGGTCTTCATGTTGGGTGGTATTGTTCAGGCACTTCTGACAAGTATTGTCCTGTAGTTCTGGCATTTGAAAATTAAAATGTGAAAACCAATTGTTTTATGAGGTTAAGGACTTAAATATGTTTATATTCCAAAAGCATGTGACTCATACTACGAAATAATAAATTGCAAGATGTCATTGTTAAAGACAGTCTATTTAAGAAAGAAAATACCTTCTTGGGAAGGTATTTGAAGCTGAGAAATAGATACGATTTCAGTGCATGTGATACTTAAGCATTTCAATAGACATAATTATCTTTTTGTCCCTCCTTAATTCCCATTCTACTCTCTTCTATTTCTTTTTCTGAACTTGCCATATACCAAGGACAGAGTTCCTCCTGCCACCTTTCTTTGTTTCCCTCCATGCTCTCCTAAAAACTAGAATATTCAAGTGCAAAAAGGAAAAGGAAACCAAAAAGGATTGGGGAAAAAGCATGAGGCTAAAACATGTAATGTTAGCTTCTTAAACTTGTGTTTAGCTATTTTAAGTAGGTATTCTAATTTTTGGGAAGAAAACTGAACCCCATGAAGCTTGTAAAGTAATCTTAGGGAAGATCTGTTTGTTAATGACAAAATCTGTTTTTAAAGCAATCATAAGAGCAAATTAATGTTGTCTGTATTTCATTTTGTCTTTTAGGCAGATACACAGATTGACAGAGAACATCAAAATTTTTATGAAGCATCATTAGAATATGTTTTTAAAATTCAAGAAGTACAAGAGAAAAAGAAATTTGAATTTGTAGAACCTGTAAGTTTTGTGTTTTATTTTCTTTAGAATGCATACATCTTAAGCAGAAAATTGAATTTAAAATACCTGCTTTTTGCTCCCTTTTAAAATTGTGATTGCAGGTTGTTTGTATATAGATAGACATTAAGATCTTGGCTTGTGCACTTTCTGTGTTTATTAAAGGATTATGTAAGTATCATATCTACTGTGAAATGAAAAGTCTGACTTGCAATATTCATAACATTTTAATGGGACAACATGTAGTGTTGTGTCTATGCAACACATAATGGATGTTTCCTAATACTGTGGTTTCATGTCTGAAATTTTGAGCCAGTTTTTGGATTTAAATATTCCATGTAGGCAGTGTGCACATATGTTTTTTCTGAGTTATAAGTGAAATAAAGTGAAGAATCAGTTTTTCTGTAGGATAGGTAAGTTTATTTTTGTGTTGGTGGCGTCACTTGTCTTTAGTTTACTTTGAACATAAAAGAAAGCATATGTTGACACACCATAAAATAGGAGGATAAAGTTCTGTTTCAAAGTCCATATTTAGATCTGGGATTTTCTCCTGGGCTGTGTTTTTGCTCCCCACCCCTAACTATCTTCTGGGTCAGTCAGTCCCAAAAGCTGCTTCAGCATGATGTGCTAGCATATTTCTGTGGCATAGTAGTAGTATTACTGCTGTTCATGTTATACAGGACTAGCTTGCCACTTGCATTAGTTAGTACTTGTAGCCCTTGACAGAGAACTTCCAATGTCATCTGTCCCATCCCATTAAGCATACTGAACATAGCAGAGCATCAGTTGTGAAAGAGGAACGTGACAAGTATAACCACCTCTCTTCCCACACCATCTTCCAGCTTCCTTGTAACTAACCAAGCAGCACTCTTGACTGTGAAACAGGTTGAATTACATCTCTAACACCCAGTGTCACCAAGAAGAGCCTCTCAGATGCCTCTTTTCCATGAGATGAGAATGTATTGTATAGTGAATGTTTGACATTGATGCAAACTAATGAACCTGGATTCGGCAAGCAGTACTTACAGAAATCCCATCTTTATGGCATACAGCTGCCAAATCTTAGAGACTAAAACTTTGCTCGGATTCCTAAATAAGAACATTTTTCTACCTGTCACAGATTAATCCAGAGTGTGTCTCTGTCTGCTTCTGTAAAACTCGCACATCCTGGAAAAATCTAGCAATCTTGACCTAGCTCTGACCCTGGTATAGGAGACTTTATGCTCCTTTAAAGTAATAGAAACTTTCTGTATTGAGAAGACTTTATATGTCGGGAAATATTATTGCACAATTGCATATAGTTAAAATACGGCATCTTTCGTTCTATGTGCTAGATAGAGAGGAAAAATAAATTTGATTTTATATATTTTAGCTGGAGATAGTGAGCTTTATCCTTTTGACCAGGAGCTGTCCCCACACTATGTCAGCCATCAGAGCAGCATCTATGAATTATCAAAATGAAAGAGCAATTTATCAATTCATCAGTGCCAATACTGAGCAAGCAAGCAGGGGAGGTTGCTGGCAAACTCAGTCTTGTGGACTCGGATATTTTTGTCACCAGGTGTAAATATCCAGTAGGTAAAACTTACTTTTGAGTGGATCAGTTGCCATCCTGTGTCAGATCAGTAAGCATTTTAGCCCCTTATGCTGTTTGTTGCTCACAGGTCATTACTTGATGTTCCAGAGGAAGGTACGGGAAACACTCTGGTGACTGAGTAATGATAGCCCTTGCAGGCAGTGTCTTCTGGCTCCGAGTGTGAATTTTTTGTAATCAATCTGAATATAAGTGGAGCTTAAACTATAACATAAGTTATAAAATTTTGAACCTTGAAAATTCTTAACTTTTTGTCTGTAATCTGTTGCATACAACATGCTGGAATGAAAGCATTTACTAAAACCCATAAGGCGCAAAGTATGCCGAGTATTATAATTATATAATTATAATACACATCAGCAATACCATGAGACAAAGAAAAAAAAAAAGTCTTCAAAATAAGCTTTCTAAAAATGCATGGTTTATGTATGTGATGTTGGAAGTATGAGCATATGCTCCTAGATGCAAGTAAATAAGGACCAAGCTGAACACCTTAAAATCATATATCAAAAGAATTGTCATGTTGATTCATTTTCCTCTCTGTGCTTCTTGGATGTTCAGATCCTAGAAAATGCCTGGTGGTGTGTCTATATAGATACTCCTCCTCAGGACCTGTGCTGATTGTGGAGCATTCTAATGCATGTGCTGCTTATGTCCCTCATTTATCAGCTCAGTGTCAGGTCTCCATACAATTCTCAGTTTGGCGTGTTACTAGTAGACTCTTTGAAGGAGAGTGTAACAAAATAAAAGAAAGGCTGCTAGTGTAGCGAAGGAGGAAATTGTGGTGCCCATATGGAAGAAGGTTAAGTTCATGACATGGGAAGAGAACTTGAAAAGCAAAAAATCTACTGGAGCTCCTTCCAAGATCTTCAGTTCGTCTGTGCCAAAGGATAGGGATGGTCTGGGAACCAGAGTGGGTGAAGTAGCCTAGCAAAAATTGGCAAGTAGGTTACACCTAGGACAGTGGAAGTTGGTAAGAGTGGATCATGTTCCTTCTGAGAGGAGAGTAGGGAGAGATTTTAAGGTACAAAATGCTAATGACTCATACTCTGCATGGAGGATTATAATATTTAGAGTAGATTTTTGCAGCTGCTCCTCAGGCCCTGGATTTCTCTGATGTTCTCTGCATCTTGTTTGAAGGAGTCACTAATGTGTACTAGTGTGAGTAACTGACAGCTACCTATTTGTGATCCTCCTAGATCTTGATTTTTTTTTTTCCAAGTTAAAAAAAAAAACCAAAATAAAACAAAACAAAAACCAAACTATAAAGGTCTTCATACAAATCATGAATTTGAACTTTTTCTCAAGGACGAATTAGTGTTAAAATTTATTTTACAGCAAGTTAAATAACTAAACAGAGTGACAATAATCTCTCATCCTAGCTTTGCCCTTGTGGGCCCAGAGAAGCTAGCCCAAACCAATGCCACTTTCTGAGTTAATGCTTGTTAAGAGAAATACAAACGCTTTCCTAGAGCTCTACTTTGTCCCTCCACGATGCCAGGACTTCCTTGACTTGTAGAAATTGAGGCATGGAATTTATAAGCAGTAAACTATGTCAAATATGAGGGGTGGTCCGTTAAATGTCACAAAAGCCCAGAAGTGTTTATTTAAAGGAAAAAAAACCCGCACAACCAACAAACCTTGCCTGTAATTGTATGCAGTTCCATGAGACTTCACTGTGGACGTTAAACTCAATTTCTCCTTTCTTGGATTTTCTACATTATTAACTACAGTCACTTTAATCTGAAGAATAAGTGCTATCTACTTATAAATAAAATGAAACCAGGGAGACAGGGACTTCTGGCTGATGTGCTGCAGGCCAAAGGTTAAATTCCTCCCCTATCCGAAACCTAAGTACAGTCGTCTTCCTGTGAGAATGAAATGACCAGGCAGTCTTGAGGTCACCAGCTCTACATTAAAATAAATAAAGTCTCAAGAAGTAGTTAGATTTTGTTTCAGGTTCTGTGTTGAAATCCTCGCGGCACTGGGGTAGTGAGTAGCATTGTATTACGGAGTTCAGACCTCACTCTTTATTGATGTGACTGATTAGATACTCAGAATGAGGTAACTATAAAGCACTTGTTGAAATGAAAAATTGTTGATGTGAGCACATCAGGCATTGAATGTGATGTTTGGTGAAACAAATCACCTCTTTACATGTGAAGACCACCTCGAAATACATTCTGAAAATCTTTTTTGAAAGAAAATATTTATTATTTAATACAAATCTCTTTAAAATTATGAGCCTGCCTGTAGCAGCAGTGCCACTTCTAACACCAGCAACAAGAAAACCTCGCTGTGAGCATAAGCCTAGGACAAAAGTCTTTGGCTTTTAGATCTCTTCCATGCAGTGCTATGGCCGTATCTGTCCTGATGGAAGTGGTTATGAAGATGCCTTAATGGCACAAGCCCATGGGGTACAAGGCGTTTTCTGATCCCTGTTCTTCCACCACTAGTGACACGTACGTAGAAGCAAATACCGTCCTCAGTTGTTTCAACACAGAACTTGAATAAGCTGGTCTAGAACTTGCATAAAATAAGCATATTTTTACTTTTCTTTTATTCCTGTTTTTCTAAGTGCTCAGAGAGTATTTGACCAAGAGAACCTCAAGGCCAGATCCTCTGCAATGCGCACCTGACAGAATACCTGAGGCGTACTTTAACTAAACTGCATTCAGATTTTCCTTAGGGTTTGTTTTTTTTCTGCTATTTTTTTTTGCTTTTTGATAAATTCAGCTTTGCTGCCATCTTGTGTTAAATATTTCCCTCCTCAGTATTTCTGCCTGTACTCCGGAAAAGCATTTTGTACGATGCAAAACGGTTTTCTTCAAGTATTGAAGCTGAAATTTAAAGTTTATAGTACATTCTCCTGAAATGCTGATCTTTAAAATTCAGGCATAAGCTGACATACTGAAACTTTCTCCCACTAATTCTTTTACTGCAATGTTGGTGTGCTCTAACGTTCTGGTCTGGCTGCAGTTTTGCTGAGCGCTCATATTACTCCTGCAGTGCTGCTTTAGCTGAAAGGAGGGGGTTTAGCTGAAAGGAGGCTCCTACTTACAGGTTAAGTTAATCCACGTCCTTTTGAGCGAACCAAGTCAGAGTAAGCTCTGGAGTAGTAATGCTGCTGTATCTGAAGGTGCTGTGGTTGGGGACACTGACGAGTAACTGGATTTAGACTGTGGGCACGGGCTTTGCACAGCTGGAGCCAGAGCAGAGCCTTAGTTATAATTTACTTACTTATTTTATACTTTATTAATAAAAAAGGAAGATTAGATTTCTTTTATGTCATTTTTTCTAGAAATACATTATAAACCTTAAAATTATAGAACTCTTTCTATCCATTCACATAATTGGAGATTTTTAAGATTAATTGTTGTATTTGGACCTTCCTCAGAACCACTTCAATAACCAGTAAGAGACTTTCAGGGCCAAGTCCTGAGCTGAGAGAATGATTTCAGCTGGACAGATGATCACGTAAAGCTGAGACAATTTATACAAGCTGTGGAGCGCTTCACTTGACTCTGTTGCCTTCATTGTTTGTTTGGTGGTGGCATGCAGTTCAAGAATTCACACCCATTCTAGAGGCCCCGCAAAAAGCAGCTTTTATGCCGAAAGATCTTCTCAGTTCTTCAGGCTCTGTGACCGACTTACTGAGGCATCCATGGGCTTTCACCTCCTCTGCCTGAGTCCAGGGTTCCATCTGATCCTGCAATACCAGTAAAGACCAAGGACAAAGTCCTTCTCCCAGCCATGCCTTCACGCTTCTGTTTGTGCCAGCACTGATGGTCTGCTAACCTTGAACTGCTTTAACTTACTAATGCAGGGAAACACCAGGCTTCCTGAGGCAGGGATGCTCACTGAAGGGCTCAGTGATGCCAGAGCTGGCACAAGGATGTGCGGGATGCATTGGAAAGAGAGAAGGAACAGGAAGGGGAGAGCAAGACTTCGGTCTGGTTAGGTTCTCTGCCCAGGGTGCTGCATCCTTGATCTGTCCTCTCTTGAGCTGTGGAAGTTTGCTCGTTAAAGGGTGTGGAATGTCTTGCAATGCTGGAATGTTGGGCTCTAAAATTGCAAAATATTATTTGAGCTATTCCCCTGAAGTATATGTGTTACCTTAGCACTGCAGTCTCTTAGTGAGCAATAGGAAAGAGGGAGAACAATTTAACTACATTTCTTCAAGTAGGGCTGAGTTTGAGTTTAAAGAAAATATAAACACAGTAAAAGCTACATTTTTAAGCTGTTTCACTTACAATAATTTATGGTACTGGTAACACAAAGAAAAGTGCATTAAATATGAACGATGGCATTTTTGTTGCCTGAGTCTAGGCTACTTCAATAGTCAATGGAGAGAGATAAATGTTTCTTTGGATCATTCATCCCATCCTGAGAGAGAAGGCTGAACAAGGAGAAAGAATTATGCTCTTGAATACCTATGTGTTTTCACTGAGTTAGAAGGCAGCCTGGACAGCCGGTTACTTAGCCTAGATGATTAGCTTTTCAATGACTGTAATATACTAAGATAAATCTGTCCTGTTCTTACCGCTTTTGTTATTGTACATCCAAGTTAATAACTCTTTTTTTGTTGTTTTCTTTACTTGGTTTTTTTGTAAGCTAAATTACATATGCAAAGAAAACAGTCCATAATAAAAAATCAAATGCTTGTTATTTAGTAGCAGGTAAGACGACTTACAGCAATATAAAAACACTTTTAAAATGTAGAACAGAATAAGTTTGAAGGCTTTTAAAACTAATAGGTGATAGGAATGCATTAATTCAACAACTGAAATCTAGTTGCACTTTTTATTGCTTAAACATTATTTTAAAGCAAACTTTAAAAAGAATTTTCAACTGGATATATACAGACTCCAACAGTTCTGTTGGAGTCAGTCACAGACATACCAGATAGAGTTTGCATTTTGTTCAGAGCAGGAAGAAATAGTCTGGATTTCTTGTGTTGTACTAAGCTGTCCAAAACATACTTTCAAGAGTCTCATTTGTGGAAAATAGGTCATAGCCCAAGCAATTACTATGAAGAAAGTGAAAAAATATTTTGAAGAAAAAAAACCTTGAACTCTGAAAGTATGAACTTGGAAAATGCACACCATCAAAGACTCCAGCTGAAATACTGGATAAAATGTAGGACATGAATTAAATTATTATGGCAAAGATAACTTCATGACACAAAAGCCTCTTTAACACCTCTCTTTCTTAAGGTCTGACCATGGATTCCTTGCTCAGCAAAGCTTTGCTATTGCAACTAGTGAAAGCTTAGAGTGTTCCAGAAGCTAAGACACAGAGTGTTTTTTGCTGATGGTTTGCCATATTTTGCTGCTGAAAAACTAATAGAAAATGAATTGTCCTTAGTTTTTGCTTTGTAATATTCACCTGAATAGAAGAAGTGTGTAGCAGTTGCTGAGAACTATTTTTTCTCTCAGGCAATACCTATTCCTTATAAGTTAATGTATATTCTGTTATATTTGTGTTATGTGGTATTAAGAGCACATGTTAAAAATATATAATGCTTCTCAATTTTACCTTTTCAGCTCTTGGCCTTTCTTCAAGGTTTATTTACATTTTACCATGAAGGATATGAACTGGCTCAGGAGTTTGCACCATACAAGCAGCAACTGCAGTTCAATTTGCAGAACGTAAGGATGATGTGTATTTACACCATTTTGTTTGCTAATTTAGTTTCAGGATATTCAAGTAGACTTGTAGCACTTTATTGGAACTCTAAATCCTGCAATGTTTTAGTAAGCTGAAATCAGATTAATATATGAATAGGTAAAAGTTATTTTTGCTAAGGTTAATGTAATTAAGGTTCCTGTCAACAAATAACTTTGGAAAAACTAATCTTTGGATAGTTAATTTGTGACTTCCAGGTCAAAATTTTGGGACTGAGAACCAGAAAAGCAAGATAGCAGCCAAGTTTTGATTAGGAAACACAGTAGCCCAGATAAGTTTAAACATGTGTAAATGCTTTCTTGAGAGTGTGACCTGTCTTCTGGAGTAAGTGGCTATCCCAAAAATGCTCCAGCTGGTCTAGAATGGTGCGGTTTGTTTCTTTTAGACAAAAAGCTGGTCCTGCTGTCTGCTAGCTTCCTACTGTATATAAAGCATACTTGAGAAGCCATCCTCTGGCTCTTTGGAGCATCAAAGAACTGGTGGGGCCTTCCTCCACAGTGAGCAGCTCTCACAAGCATTAAGTTCCACCGGAAGAAAGGATTTGCTACTTGTGTAGAGAGTTACTCTCAACTGAGCAGATGGATCTTTTGCTGTAGATTGGTCTGAATTTGGTAGTAAGAGCCATACAAGATTAACTGTGCCCAAAAATTCCATAGCTGTCAGAAATAATAAAAATGCATTTAATCACCATACTTTTCCACTCATCGTAACTGCTGTATACAAGTGTATATTTATTTCATTGTGTAACTTGGACGTTACATTTCCAAGGACACACAAGTAAGTAGATACAAAACTTCTTTATGCCTGGCTTGCCTTAGAACCATTGTCATTTACTTTTAAGGCAAAAAGTGAAGTTCAGCATGTTAATATTGGGCCAGCCCTACATTTTTCATGACAAGTGACGTCAAAGTACAGAACAGATTTTTTTAAAAAGTGAAGGAATCCTATCATTTGCTCCAAATGCTGTATCTTTGGGGTGACTCCATTTCTTTTCCGTTTCATTCTTTCAAGAAAAGATACTCACCCAACAGAAATTTTTGTAGCTCCACTAGAGTCAAAGAAGCAACAACAGTTTAGAAGATCTAACATCAGCTTTTGTGGATAGTGCTTTGGCCGCTGAACTTAGGGAATACCAAACAGGTCTGGGAGTACAGGAGCACCTTACTGTGCTCAACTGCTATTCCCTGTGAGTTACTGGAAAAAAAAACACTGATGTTTTCCCTGTAGCTATTGTGATATTAGAAATGCATATGTTGGCTCAAAGTTGGTGCCTTAGCACTGTTAACGTAGATCTGCATTTTTAGGACTACTGCACTCTTCCAGGTTTTGCTGCAATTAAACATGTGCAGCACACCTCTGTAGCTCCCTCTCTTTTTATGTCTGTTATTCATACGTAGGTGTAGATCTCATTTAAAACGCTGCTTGGGGAAATAAGGTAAAACCTCTTAAGTGATTAACCTTTTCATTCTGGACTGAAATGCAAACGTTCTCTGTCTGTAGAGCATCTCGGCCTCTTGTCCTTTCAAATTATGAATTTGCTACTTTCAGTTTGCCACGAAGACTCTTTCAGTTAAAGGCACAAGGGGTCAGTGTTGTTGCACAGCACAGTTTCAGTGACAGGGTGAAAAATATGCTTGTCCAGAGATTTACTTACTTTAATACAGCAAGTTCTGAGAGGACCATGAGCCCACAGCACAGACCAAAACTGGCATTGTAAATCAGAATATGTTAGCATCTTCTATGCACATATCTATAGAAACAGAATTATTAAAGGGATTTTTTCAATTTCAATGTCAATTAAGAAATAGTTAAACTTAATCTTTTCTTAAATATTGTGTAAATACAACTTGAAGTTGTAAATAGACTACAGAGGTAGAGGGAGGTGTAAGATAGGCAGAGGGAACAATGTATTATGATTTTTTTTTTTTATTCTATTTATATATCAGAGAAACTTATACATGAAGTTATAGTGGGATGCAGTACATCATTCACTGCTGTTACACAGAAGTTTGAATTCTGGCTCCAGATCTAGATTCACAGCTTCCCTTTGCCAGCTGGGCTATCTACTGACTTATCACTGTGAGCATCACCCAGCCTTATTGAAGTGAAATAATTTATGTAAGGAAAGACAAACTGAGGACAGTGTTGAGGGAAAATTGTGTTCAGGCTGCCTGTTATAGCTGTCAAAAGTACTCCTCTCCATCGCATTGTGCATTAAGGTCTTGGAGAATAGTTGATTTGAACTGCTGTTTCTGTTCTTAAAATTTTTCTACAGGTTAGAGCAAGAGCAGTAACAGCCGTAGGAGTAGCGGAGTAGTGGCAGACCGACAGCTCTTAACAAGTCACCGTGTCCTAACGTGAGCTGTTGGCACTTTCAGTGTTTCAGCTGGCCAGTGGTGTGCTTTGTATGTCCATTTGGCTCTGTGTTGTATAATTTGATTCGAAGTCCTGGCTGCTTAAAAGTAGTAATTAAAAACTTGATAGACAAACAGAGATAAGCCCTCAAAATGGGGACATTCCTCCCTTCAATGGCATGTCCCTCTTGAAGGTCTCAAAATGACCTCTGTTAAGTTTGGTCTGAACTGATACTTCACATTAAGGATATCATCTGAAAAGTTCAGAGAGTAATTTTACCTCCCTCTCTAATAATAATGTTTGTCTTCAAGAAGAAGATTTCACATGTGTATTATTATACCACTGTGCAACTCCATGAATGGCCCACAAAAAGGGGGAAGTATTCACCAGTCTATAAAGTCCTGAGAGCATCTTTCTGGCTAGTCAGTGTTAGAGTCCATAAGATGACTTTTCAGAAACATTCCAAAAATCTTTATTCTTTGGTATTACCTGCAGGAACAAAGTGTTCAAAATCTGGTATTAGTAGTAACCTATCAAACTTCTGGCACCTCATAATACTTCTCCTCTACTATACCATACTAGGTGTGTGGAGGGAAACCCTGGCCTTACTGAATTCAACAGGAAAAAATGTCCATTTATATGCATATAGATATTAACAAATATGAATAACCCACCTTTGTACCTAACTGTTTGCTTGGCGAGATGCCTGGTTACATACATGATATTTAGGACAGACAGAATACTTCCATGCTTTTGGCATAGTTCTGCCACTTGTGACCAGTTTCTTACCTAGCATATTTTGTTATACTTAACTGTGGTGTTTGCATAGTCCTATGAAAACACGTTCATGACGGTGGTGGTAACTTGACTCTTCTTGAGTATCAGCGACTGTAGTATTAATGCAGATACAGATACACAGTACATTTGTCTCTTCCACGCGTGGAGAGACCACAGCTATCTACAGATGTTAGCCTGGCATTAACAAACTAGTGTTTTCTGCACTGTACTTCAAGTGGTTCAGTGGGACTTACTACTTCAGGTTTGGGGCTGTGCTATCAGCAGCTTCTTGTTCAGCCTGGTTTCTCTCCATGTGTCCTCGAGTATGCAGAGAGACAGCCTGCATCTGTCTGCAAAACACTGTGTAAGCATACCTAAAGACATGAAATTACCTCCTTTCTGAGGTTAGTGACCTGCAGAAAGAGGAATGTTACTATTCTCAACTTTACATTTGCGTGCTTAAGTTGAATTCTTCGTTACTACGTTATTCCTAGGCTTCTAGAGCAATGAAGAGTGTTATTTGCTATTGCCTTTTTTTTTTTTTTCCCTTTTGTGTCTCTGTTAAATGCTTCTGTTGGTCTCTGATAGGATCTCCTTGGCATTATTAGTAATTAGTTCTTCATTGTTGTTTTAATTCTTGCCTGAGATAATGTGGTTTTTTGTTTGTTTCCTTTTGTGGGTATTAGACCCGGAATAACTTTGAAAGCACTAGGCAAGAAGTGGAGAGACTCATGCAAAGAATGAAATCAGCCAACCAGGATTACAGACCACCAAGTCAATGGACAATGGAAGGCTATCTCTATGTGCAGGAGAAACGTGAGTAAAACAGTTGTACCTTTTAATTTGATTTGAAAGGCACAGCAATAAATGCAAGGACGAGCAAATGGTTTCGTTAGCAGGACAACAACACAACAGCTCTGTGTTTGAATGTCTGCAGACTTCTGCTATGGTTGCTTTCCCAATGATTGAGAGGTTCAAAAGAAAAATTAGTGTCTGACTTTTCAAAAAGCACTCAAGAGTAGCTACGGTCAGATGGAATGGTGTTCAAAACACCTGTAAGCAACTCAACCCCTTCCCCCTGGGTCCTTGTGGGTAGGTCCCTGCTATTGGCCACCCTGGTGGGTGGCTGGTAGGAAGCTCTGCTCTGGCTGGTGACCCTATGCCTTGCTGCAGAAGCTGCAAGCTCCCAGCACTCAACTTTGGGGTCTACCTGCCAAACCCTGCAGTCTCCAGTACTTTCGCTGCCTGAACAGGGCCCATAGTTCACCCAGCAGGAGCAAGTTCCACCTCATGTCAGGGATCTCCACTGACCCAGCCACCTTAAGAGTAAATGAACATGCACATAATGGAAAACAAAGGTGTAAGAAGAAGAAAAGTCATCTAAATACAGTCTGTCAGCTTCAAAATAGCTGCAAATCTATACCTATGTTTTATTCACTTCATGAGACATGAGAATGAAGTGATGAACTAAATGAAAGAATAAACCTTAAGTTGTCATAAGTGTCTGAAACTACTTGGAAGAGCCTAGCAATACATCATGCTATGAATGAAAACGGAACCAGGAAATATGTGAAAAGTCAAGTGAGAGAATTCAAAACTATACATCACCTGAAGTATCAGCTGCCACTGTTTTACAGTCTTAACCAGTGTAGAAAACAAAGCCAATCTAGATGTGTTAGGTAGGATCATGCAAAACCCTCAGTAAAATAGTTTTCATTGCAGGCGGTACCCAGATCTATATATTTATTTATTCATTTTTCTATTTGCTGTGGAATCAGCCTGACACTGGAAAAGTATATAGCAGTGTTTTTACATAGTGTGTACTTGCTTGTGCAAGTTTGACATTCATGCAAAAATTATTAAATATAACTTTGCACCTGATTTCCCAATCTAAAAATAAATAGAAGGCATCTGGATGTAGAATTCCTGTGTCAGACTTGATCCCACTTTACCTCAGTTTTGAGGATCTCTTCTTCACTGCTCCCCTTTTTGATGGTAACTGAAGAAACTACGTGGAGTTACAGATAATTGATTTTCCAAATAATGATATTAATCATTATTCCATATATGAGCTAAAAGAAGGAAACCTCGATGCTTATCATAGTTAACCTCAGCCACTTTTAGCCTCAGTAGCACTGAAAGTTTTAAGAAGACCCTCTATGTTTTAATTGAGTAATAATGATAAAAGAAACCTGTGTTAAGTGGAAATTACACTGAGCCCTGCTAATGGGGGAGGGAGAAAAGGAGTGAAGCACTGGGCACATGCTGTGCTTCATTAAATAGTGAGAGGCCAACTTGACATCCTCTTACTTGAAAAGAAATTTGTTCATTAGTTTATTCTGGAGTAAGAGCATCAGGGTCTGTAATCTTTGTGTCAGTGGGGAAGGTACGAGTTGTATATTCCCTTGTCATGCAGCTTTACTTTCCGACAACCATCATCTTATAGGCTCTTGTCAAATTATGAGCAACTGAGTTAAATGTTTTCTATTCTTGAGAATAAATCCTCTCTATATTTCTTATTGATATGCATGGTGGTATATATGGTTTTTTTGAAAAAAATGGCAGTAGGCCATAAATTGTTTTCATTCAGGTGGACAGTCATGCGTAACAGACTTAAAGTTGCAATGTAGGTGTCTGGCTACAATTTTTTAATGAAAAACAGATGACTTCTAAACTCATCTAAAAATGCTTTGAGAGTGCTCATCCTTCTTATATATGGTAAAAGAGTTAATGAAATGGCATCACAGGAAGAATTTATTCAGAATAATTTTAGATTTTGTTTGGCGAAGTGAAAATAAGTTAAAATACAGGAACAGAAGAGCTTACTTCTGAAGGTGGGTAACCAGTTGACTTTTCAATTCATGATGTTACTTTCCTGCAAAACGCAGGCAATGGGAGAACTTTCTCTGAATTGGCATAACGGACTGTGTAAATTTCCACATCCATGTTTCTGGATTGCCAGACATTTGACTTATGTGAGTGATGCAATCTCTCATGTATCCACCACCTTTGTGGAAGGCTGCGTTTAGAAGGCAAAGCCATTGTATCTGTAGCAAAACTGATAGGTTTGTTTTTAACACTTTCCATTTTTATTTAACTGTTTATTTATTATTTATGTATATTTACATTGTGTATTTATTATGTGTATTTAAAAAAACAATCACAAAATGTTTAAAATGCCTTTTTTTAACTCAGAGCTTTTTCATTTTAAAAAGAATTAAAAGTTCCAGATATACTGTACTTTGAAATAATCAATATCCTATTTCTCCCATGAGTAACTCCCATTTAAATGAATTGGAAAGTCGCACGTGGGTTGAAAGTATCATCTAGTCCTTTCCTATTCTGAATCTACACAGTAGTTACAATATTACATTATATAT
>NW_009606495.1:27229-30114 GCF_000690535.1 Cariama cristata | reverse complement strand
CACTCTTTAGGCCTGGCCATCCAGCCAGTCTTTTACCCAGAGAAGAGTACGCCCATCCAAGCCATGAGCAGCCAGCTTCTCCAGCAGAATGCTGTGGGGAATGGTGTCAAAGGCTTTACTAAAGTCCAGGTAGACAACATCCACAGCCATTCCCTCATCCACTAAGCAGGTCACCTTGTCATAGAAGGAGATCAGGTTGGTTAAGCATGACCTGCCTTTCGTAAACCCATGCTGACTGGACCTGATCACCTGGTTGTCCTCAAGATGATCTGCTCTATGACCTTCCTTGGCACCGAGGTCAGGCTGACAGGCCTGTAGTCCCCCGGATCCTCCTTCCAGCCCTTCTTGTAGATGGGCGTTACATTTGCTGACTTCCAGTCAACTGAGACCTCCTAGATTTCGCAGGACTGCTGACAAATGATGGAAAGTGACTTTGTGAGCACTTCTGCCAGCTCCCTTGGTGCCCCTGGGTGGATCCCAACCAACCCCACAGACTTGTGTGTGTCTAAGTGGTATAGCAGATGGCTGACCATTTCCCCTTGGATTATGGGGGCTTCATTCTGCTCCCTGTTCCTGTCTTCCAGCCCAGAGGGGTGGGTACTCCATTTCCAATGGGGATATAAATGTTAATTTAACTATCAGTATGGATTTTCTGGCACATGCCGAAACATGAAGCCTTTGCAATTCTTCAAGAGACCATGGTCTATGTGTATGTTGCAAGTTAAGCTTATTTTTCAGTGCCTGACTCTATCAGGAGCAGTGCGATCAGACATTAAAAATTTAGCTCATGTGTGTGTTTGCTGTCACTGTGAATTGAATGACATCTCTTTCTGTACCAGCATGCAATGACACATCAGAAAAAACTCCCCACAGAAAGAAGCAATCCAAAGGGAGAGTTCTGCACTTGAAAGATACTTCCACATCAGAAAATCTATCAAGAATATAGAGTAGTCTTCCACAATTGAACAGGGTCACAGACTAGAAATCAAGGTGACACAAATGAAGCAAAGAAAGGAGAAACAATGTGGAAATGAAACAGTTAGTACAGGGTGAAATATTACATAGTCTCATTACGTGTTCAGCAGTTACAAAGACTGTGCCTGTGCTTTGACCTATTGAGCCAAGTATTGCAGTATGAAAGGAAAAGCAGTGGAAACCCAGAGGCAATAAAACCCAAGCTTGCCTACCTTTAGCTGAAGGTTTGGCAACTCTGTGTGTGTTCAGTGAATATCCCTTTGGTTGGATGCCGTTAATTTTGCTTCAGCTCTGTGAAGTCGTCCAATTGAGGCTACCTGGCTCCAGCAGTCTGTACTTCGCTTCCACTGATTTTAGTGATATATATTGCACATTAGCAAATCAGCCAGCTGAGAAATTTTGTGATGTTTACTCAGTTCACGTATCAAATGATGTTTTGGAGGGCTGTAAGGTCTGATCCTTTTGTGACACTAGAGCCTAATGTCCCCACTTACACAACATGCCTGAGTTACACTGCAGTTGATAGCATAGCTTTAAATTTCGTCCAGCTTCAGATCTTACCTGAAAAGTACAGGTCAGTAATCTTCAGTAGCTACAGTGAGCATAATATAGATAAAAGGGCAACAATAAGGGCTCTAGCACAGGCGAGAGTAGTCATACAGTAGAGTCAGCATGAAAACCAGCCTTTGTTCCTTAGCCAGAATATATAAAAAGCATTGATGGGGAGCATGGCCTAAATTACATTTACATTGCAGATTATTTTTCTTTGATTTAAGGATGGTAGTTCTCTGAGCTGCTCTGTGTCAGTCCAGAATTCAGTTGAAAGTCATTGAGAAGTAATCAACAAGTGAAGATAAAAAGACCCAAAGCCCAGTGAACCCACACCTACCGCAGTACCATCCATCTGGCTCTTTAACTGTCTGGCTCTTTAACACCAGTTTTCAGTTTCTCGATAGTGCAGCCTGGTGCTCTGACTGATCAGGTTAGCCAAATCTGTGTTTTTCTCTCAGAAAATGGTTTCCAATAAGCTTTTTTGATTATTTCAAGATTTTAAGAAAACTATTCCTTTGGTAAAGCAGCTGGTTTTACTTTTCTTATATCAGTCACATCAGTGCTGTGTATAGCACTGATGCTGTCACCAGGAAAGAGGAGAGGGAAAAGTCACAGTGAAGGCTTCTCCCAGTGCCTGCAGTGAGCTGGGATAGTCCCCTCCAAGGTTTCACAGCATGGCCCAGAGACAGCACCATCACAAGTTCTGCACCCACGACAGTTTGGTGCCTGGCAGCTGGGGTGTTTTTGCTATGGCTCTGGGAAGCCTTTCCTGGTTCTGTTTTTGTGACTTAATCACATCAGGTCTATGCCATTCCTACTGTGGTTAAAAACGAGGATGGAGGAAGAGACAGAAACTGTTACCAGTTTGTGCACTGTGATGTAGGGATTCAGTCTGGGAGAGTTTCCAGTTTGGACTGGTGTGCTGAGAGATGTTTTGCCACCTAGAGCTACCTTTAATCTTGATCTTCCCACTGCCCATTACCGTTAAGGTCTCTGCTCCCCTCACCTCCCATCACCACCGCTCCTTTTCCTGCATGGCTGCAGCAGTAACCTCCATCAGGTCTTGGGCATGTTTGATGTCTTCAAAAAGGGGGACAGTCTCCACTGATCTTCCAGGTGGGTGTGATTTTCTTTCTACTGTGTTACAATTTCCAAACATCCTTTCTTTCTAACCTTAGGGTTACAGATTTTGGTTTTTACTTTAAAGAGCAGCACAGGATGCTCTCCGAAACAGTGATTTCTTAGCTAGTCTTTTGGTTTCTCCAGGTCTTTCCTGGGCAACCCTATCACTCTTGTTTGTTATACTGAAAGAGTTGGGCTCCTCATTTTCTGTAAGATCTTCTAAGTTCGGGGGGGGG
>NW_009606495.1:0-27219 GCF_000690535.1 Cariama cristata | reverse complement strand
CTGGGTTGTTTGTTTGTTGTTTGTCCCTTTGTTCCTTTGTTTTGCAAGAACTAATAGGTTTAATTTACACAGTCCCTGAATAGCCCAGCCAGTCCCTTCCTCACGGGAGAAGAATATAATAATATAATCACAAAGGCTTTGCTTTTTTTCCTATTTCTCTGACTGTGAGAAGGTGACTTTGAGGGACTTCAAATATCGGGTAATTGTTGGTTAAGTATTTGCTATTGCTTCATCTACAGAAGTTCAATTTATTGGTGCACATCATATGCTCACTTTCTCTTCATTTATGGGCCTAATGTAATTTGAGAGCTTGTAACTTCACTGAAAATAGTAGTAAATATCAAGTGTACATTTTATGAAAGCACTCAACATCAAGAGGTTTCAGGGGCAGTTTTCTTAACTTTCAGTAGCACAGATGTACATCTGAAAAGCTTTATACTAGCACAATGAGAATCTTTAACTTGGGAATTTCATATTAGAACAAGAAAATATTAATGAAATTCTGAAATGTTTCATCCTCTGGTGACCCATCCTGCTTTCTTTTGCTGTCTTCAGCTATTACAGCTACATGTGTCCAGAGAATCAAATCCATGGCTGTAGCGATTGCTAAAACACACAGCTAGCACATGCTTGTTTTAAGCTGTTTTTAAGGGAGCTCCTGCACAAACACAATAGCTTATTCTTTTTTTTTTCTTTTATTTTTGTTTAACTGAGGCCCTTGTCTCTCTGTCCCACATAGGGAGGGTGGAAGAGGAAAGAGAGGGGCTGGTGAACTCTGATTGATGTGTAGAGCTCTTTTCTATAGCTGTGGATGTGCTCCATGTGGGTGGGACTTTTTCTTTTCCCTGTGACTTGTCCATGCCTACAGGTTCTTTCCAGCCACAGAGGAGAAGACCTTCTCCTTTTTTGTGAAGCCACCTTTTAAAGGAAGTGCTGTTACTTTGTTGCCTAAGCCAGTCTTTTCCACTAAATGTGTATTTCAGCAGGTGGAACCAGCCTGAGTTGGTACACTCTCCTGCCTGTCTCTGAAACTGTTTCTTTGCAAGTTTTACGTGGTGCCGGCGTTTTATTAGATTAATAGAAGCAGAGTTTTCACTACTCTCAGGAGTGGTATCCACTTACAATTGTAGAATTAAATGCTTCAAACTTTCTAACTATGGACAAATATGGATTTGTTTAAAATTTGGAAGTAGGTGGAATTTTTCTGTCTTGCCAAGCTTTGTAGCAATTACATACTGCTACAAGCAATTTGTAAGTACTGAATAGACTTCGGCTAGTTCAGAGATGCTAGGGGGGTTTCTCTTGTGCTTTAATGGATGCATGAGGCTGTGAACCTGCCAATAGATGTCTAATCACAGAAAATGCAAGTGCCAGGAAGTCCACGCAATCTGTACAAAGCATGCTGGCGGTGTGAAGTTAACTGTTTATTTCTTGTCAGTCTCAGGAAATCCAAAGTCTTAAAAAATTACAGATGTCAACTAGAAATTAATGTGGCTACATGTCTCACACATGTCTGCCTGAAGTTTGGCTCCTACACCCAAACTTCATTGGAGAGGATTTATTCTCCGTATTGGCCTTGGTTTTAGCTCCCTGTCACCATGACCAAAATGAGAACCTTCTTCTGGGCATTGTATTGGCTGGGAAAGTTGGGTGTAAAACACTGTATTCAAGCATCTCAGTAGGGGCTTGCAAGGCTGGTGTATACATATATGTCAGGCCTGAAGGTTTGGGGGTTTGTTTTTCAGCTTTGATTGCTTCTTGCTGATATGTCCTTTCCTGAATTATTTCTCTTTAGCTTCAAAGTTTGCCTCAGAAAAGCTCAGAGATCAATATTTGTATTCCTTGTTTGAATTCCATGTTATGGAAGATGTAGGAGAGGCAGTCCAGTAACTAATAATAAGTGAATGTTTTGCTGCTGTTGCCTTGAATCTCTTCCAGCAAGAAAAGCTAATTTAATGACTGAAGCAACAACTTTGGTTAAAAAGACATCCTACACCTGGAATCCCTGATTTATGTCCTAGAGGGATCAACTCTTCATCCTTCATTTATCCACCATTAAGTACTCTATTCAGAAAGAGCTTGTCTATAGTGAATGGATGATGAACCTCCCCCGCCCCAGCTCCTTCTGAAAAAGTTGTGGCTTCTCTATTTGCTGTGAATGAAGTCTGGTCTTGGTATTGCTCTGCTATTAGCTCATTGATTACTATCTCAAACATATGTATGTTCTATATTCTCTCACTGCTTCACAGTTTACGTACAGATAATGAGAGATTAAGTCTGCACCATATAAGTTACCACAATAATAATTACAGACTCAGTGCACTGAGTGATTTTTTTTTTTTTTTTTTTTAAGTAACGGTCCCTAGCAATTCAGAACTGATAAATAGGGTGTTGGATAAAGATATCTAGCCCAGGACTATGTTTTCAGCAATCCTGTTTTTTCAGCTCCTTTCCTACTATTCATATGCATTTTCTCGATCTGTGTCTGATGCTCAGGAGGAAAATAATCAGCTTTTGTGGGATTTAGACATTACAGTGCTTCTTTATTTCTAAGCACTCAAGTAATAAAGGCTTTGATAATAATCTCCAGCATACAGTATTACTATCTTTCCAAAAAGTGTCATTGCTGTTAAGTTTAATGGCTATTCTACAACTTAGAGGCAGCTATGAAAATCAAAAAGGATGGCACCACAACTATAGACTGAAATCCACAAAGTGAGGTTCTTGCTCCACGAAAAATATTGAATGCATTAGCAGAACATGACTTCATTAACAGCATTAAAAGTTATCACTTATGGGAAGGCAAGCTCTACTTTGGCACATATTTCAGTGAATGACAACAACTTTTTGAATATTTCAACTAATGTGCACTGACAGCTAGTTTAGGGCAGCAGGTCTAAAAGCATTTAAGATTACAGCAGTGTTCTTTAGAATAATATGAAGAGTTGTTATTGCAGTAATTTTTTTCATTTAAAAAAGCTGTTTCACAGAATGTTCAGTGTATACTAATATTCGTATATAATTAAAACCACAGGCATGTCTCCTAGCTAATCACGCTGCCCAGATTCTTTCTAAAAATATTGTCTTTTATACTTCTCTTTTTTCTTCATAGTAGAAAAAGAAACGTATGATAAATTTTGCTCCTTCAGGGTTTTTATAGTTTTGCTTAGAGTTGACTCAGTTTTGGGACTGAGGGGTTGGATTCTTTCCTTCTGCTTCTCCTCCATCTGCACCTCTATACACAAAACATCCATAATTCTCATCAGCCCTCTCTGCAGCCCTGGCTGGATTTGTTGATGATCTCGTATTTCTATCTCGCCAGCAGTGAGTCCTCTCCTGGGCTGCTGTCACTGCTACTGCCATGCTGAGATTTAGCTTTTGTGACATTACCCATTCTGGGAACACCAGGGCAGATTTCTTGGATTTCTGCAAGCCACCTACCTGAATAAGGATAGGCCCCTCTGCAGCTCAAAGACTACTACTGTTTCCTGAGCCAGCAAAACAATATTGATAATATTTCTTAGCTGTTTCAACAGTTGGGGTTTTTTTCTCTTCAGTCTCATGATTGTTACATGAATAGCTGCTATAATTTTGATTTAGGACCACATCATTCAATGTTTCAGAAAATCAGAATCAATTTCAATTAGGCTTTTCCAATTATCTTTTACTTACAGGAAAAAAATCAAACTGGGTAGGAATGCTATTGTGTCTCTGGGGATTTCTTGTTTACAATTGTAAGGCTTGATTCTCTTCTGTTTTATAGTGACACGAATGAGGCATAAATGAAAGGCACAATGTAAATGTAGACTGGTATAAAAGAAGAGGGGAGAGAGGAAAGAATTTGGGCCTAAGACGGGCAAAATGGAGAGTATTTGGATGTGAGTAGAAAGTACAGAGGGAACAGAGACAGAAGGTCCATGAATCCAAAGTGGACCAGGAATCTGAACTCAAATCCTGCAGAAAAGCACGAGAGGCAGCTGTTTTGATGTCCCTGCTCAGTCTTGCCACAATTATGTGTTTTCAGCTATGCCTCTTCAGACAGGAAGACATACAGGTAAGACACTTGACAGACAGGGAACATAACCATGTAATACAAGCTTTCCTCCACCTCCAGGGACTGAGAAAGGAGAAGAAAGGCAGACAGGCTGTTCCCATGTCCTAACTGGTTCTGGGTGGCTGCAGAGACCAAGCAGACCTCACAACAGGTATAAGTACCCAGGGGTTTTCTGGAAACCAGGAGAGCCCCTCAGCAGCTGCAATGCCTGAGGTGCTGCAGATCCACCAGAACCTGCCTTTGCTGTGCCCAGGCCTGGGAGCAGCTGGTGTAAAACAAACTTCTCTCCCAGGCAGTTAGAGAAGTCGTGCAAGCCTCTTTTGCTGCCACCACATCCTAACAGAGCCAATAGCCTCTTCTGTAATGGAGCTGGGCACTGTTGCTGTCATACTAAAAGGGATGAAAAATGAAGTTTAAAGGAAATTGAGGAGAAAGCAGGAAAGTAAATAGAGTCAAGCTAAAATCAAGCCTGCTTTTCAGCTCATTACAGTGAAAAGAGTGGGGACAAGAAATCAGCAAGTTCTTGAGGGAAGGAAAAGGGCACTACATCAGTTAACAGTGGGAACTGGAAATGTACAACGTTTGTACCTCCACCTGGTTGCTCACATCTAATTTTCTACCAATGTTTTCAACAACAATGGGCATTAAACAGCAACAAATACATACACAAAAGCTTGTATTGTGGAAATGTTCTCTTCCTCAGTCACTACAGACCACCCTGTGGCACTTAAGAGCTGCCTGTGCAATGCAAAGAGCTGTTCCCTCTTGCCATCTGCCAGCACTGGATGCGTGTGTCTGTCCTTGATGCCAGTTACTGAACGTGGATTTTTGGTGTCCCTGACCGAGCTGCAATGTCATCAAAAAAAAAGCGAAGTTTCCTCGAGTCACTGAAAAATCATCTCCATAATTCACATTTGGCAAGGGTGTGGAGATGAAAGAAAGTACAAACCGTGGAGGCAGTTGGTTCCATGTCCAGCACCTAGATGGAGAAATGCACAGGCACTGAAATAAAAGGATGAAAATTCAATTGTGGAAAGGAGTAAGGAAAACATGGAAGGAGCTGAGGGGAAGGTGAAGAGATTTCATGGGAGAAAGAAGGTCCCCAAGATTCCCATTCCTCAGGAAGAAGAGAGCAAAAGGACTGGAGATAGTCAAGGGGAAGGAAAGCTGGTGAAGTGATCACATGGAAGTTAGGGAGGCAAACCTCTTTACTGAGGAGACAGAGCTGAAGGGAGTAAGCTAGCAATTCTCCCTAACAATTCTTGGAAACATCTTTCATTGCTGAAATTGATAGTCCTATAGTAGCATCTTCTGATTAAAGTTGCTCTGGAAATATGGAGTAGGGAAAATTACTACCCAAGCTCTGTTTGTGTTCCTTTTAATAATATTGACCTACAGTTCAGTAATAACCAAAATGTTGCTTATATATAAATATATAGAAAGTTTCTATCCTCTGATAATAAGTAAAAGTCTGGGAACATCTGAAGCACAAGATTAATTTCAACTGGAAATTAAGTTTTAAAGAAGTTCTCATGCCTCACAGGGCAGGCACATTATTGGGTTTTTGATGACAGTATTTTCATTTGTGACCAGCTTCCTCTATTTCTCGTATTTGTACTTAGGAGAAGGCCTGGTTAAAATGATGTTTCAGCAATCAAGTAAAAACTCCTTTATGAAGCAATGTTTCCATACTCCAAGGCGGCAGCAGAAATGAGAGCTTCTACTATTCTCTCCTGCTCTAGGCTTGCTCTGGCTTTTCACTCCAAGGGTCGGGTATACCTGTGACGTAAAGATTTCCAGACTAATTCTTACTGAGCTAGCATTGCTATGAAAGAGGTAAGAGCTGCATTTGCAGAGCACTGCATGTTGGCCAAGTTCTCCTGCTGAGACACTAGCTTGGGTGCCTCTACTCATTTAGCACTAGGTCAGGCGTCATGGCCAGGTACCACGTTCTGGCATGGAGAGGTGGGCAATGCTTCTGAGGGGGAGAGCATGGACACCTTCCCCAGGCGATTAGGGGATTGCCTGTTAGCAATCCGTGCGCGGTGTCCCGTGGCCTTCCGAAGGACACGATCGGTCACGAGTGACACAGCGAGGCCCAGAGACCTTTGCATCTTTGGCTCCTGACCAAACTCCTCCACAAGAGGAGAGGCAGGTGAGTGGCAGCGGCTGGCTAGGAACATCGATCGGGGTATTGATTTGTTTCTTTCGCCAGCCTAAGCCGAGCAGGATCCTGCCCCTCTTTTCGAAGGGAACTGGCTGTGCGGGGGCCTGAGGTGGAGCAGCGTGTGTCAAATGCCGGTGGGAACACCTGGGGAGGCTCTGCAGTCCTTACAGCCAATGCTTTGCCCAGCACCAGGAGCAGTGCTATCGATTTTGCTCTGTTCTCTTGCCATCAAGCTGAGTCAAGACTCAGTTCTGAAAGTTGCATTAGAAAAATGTCAGCAGAAGATCTGTTGCACCTCCACACATTGTCCAGAAAGCTCATGGGATCAGTTAGGGCTAATGCAGTAGGACAGTATATAATCTTTCTCTTCAATTGCTGGAAATCTGTTGTTATGCCAGGCTCTGCCAGTCCTGAGAGAGGAGTATCATGCCAAATTTCATACTGAGTGAGTGCAGTTCTATAAATCAGCATTAATGCTTAGCTTATTAGAACTACAGGCAAAAAGAGAAGGCTAAATGAGCAATACTGTGTCTTTAACTATGCATGAGGTACGATTCAAACAGCACAAGGCCTGTGTGTTGGATGTACTGTCAGTGGACTCAGTAATGAAGCTTTTACTGGGGAGCACTTACTTTCCTTTAGCCAAATGACAAGAAATCCTTTTTGGCATTGTATGACTGTGATGCTGCAAGTTTAGCAGTGCAGAAATAAACTTGAAAATCTAATTTAACACTGAGCAATAGCTTGCTGATTACAGACCATAACATTTATCTTAAGGTAAATCACTTTCCTCTAGACAACAGCAATTAATGTTTAGACATAGAGGTATAATGGGCAGTTCAAAAGGAGAGCAATCTCTCCGTCCCTGTGTCTCACAAACTCGTCCGGAATGTACATAGCTCTGCTTAACCTTCACTGATCTGCAGAACTTACTACCAGTGTTCCAGACATTTGCTTCTTAAGGGATGATCAAAAATATAATGAGATGAAAATGGTTGTGATTTATTCTTGAAGCTGTTTGTTGCAAGATTCTGACCCAGATTCAGCCCTCCTTAGGGCAGTTTTGCACTGCACTCTGGGCAGAGTGCCCTTGAAAAGGGCAGATCTGGTGTTATGTTTGTGGACTACACTGCAAGGTGTCTTAAGCAGCAAATGTCGAACTCTGTTTGCTCTGTGAAGTTTTTTTTAAAAGTCAGAAAAAGCTAAAGGCAAAAAAAGAAAAGTATTTAGTCTGTAAAGAATATGCTGTTTAAAGTAGGGGTTGAGATCATGTTTGGTAAACAGTGCATTAACAAGAAATCAAAGTGATTCCTCCAATAAATCTGAAACCAGACCTTACCTTTGAGAAACATAAAAGAGGAGAATAGCCATTCTAGCTAGTACCCTTTGGTTTCGCACTTTGGTACTGATGCTGAAAGTGCCAAGTTGGCACTCAAGAGTCCAGCTTTACAAAGGTGACCCTACTTTTACCTTTTGCTGAAACGCTCTGTAACATAACGGGGCTCTCATTTCCTTTTCCCTGAGAGATGGGCTTTTGTCATCCTAATTCTGCTAAGAAAAAGAAAGACCGTAGGAAAGATGATTGTCTCCACTGGCTTTAGCTTATACCTGAAACTTACTGTTCTTCCTCCAACCTGTCCTTTCTGCATTCTCCTTCCTCGCTTCCCATTTTCATTTCTCTTCTTTGCCCTTCTCCCTCTCCCTCTCCTTGAGCAGGTAAGACTGCAAACATCCGTGACACCTGGATTAGAGAGCTGGGCCTTAAAGAGGCTGAATGCTAATGCCAGCTCACCAGATTTCACAGGCTGTGGATTTAAGCTAGCTGCAAGGGTGCAAGGAGTGCTGCTGCAGCACAAACCTCATCTGTATATCCTGCATTTTCAGTCTGCTGTGTCCACTTTGTTTTGTCTTTGCAGAAACACAGCTGATTTCCCAACAACTCCCCAGGGAAAGACCATGCTGTCTGTTCTTTTCTAGAGACTCTTGTCAGATAAGGTTCAGCCGCTGGGATGATCAGATAAATGCATGAATCAGGATTCCTGCCTCCCTGCAGCTAGACCAGACAAATTCATCTTGATACAGAGAAAATCAAGGATTTTTTCTTTTCCTTTGCATGTCTTACACACGCAGACACGTACAGCTTCCTACCTGTTGTTTATCATCTCTCTGGGCCTGATTGTCACACCAGCAGGCTATAGCATGATGGAAGGAAGCTTCCATTCCTGTATGATTAGATTTGTCCAGTGACATCCCACATCATGAAAGAGAGCCAAGATCCAGAGCATCCTCCCCAATCTGCCATTTGTGGCTGATAAGCCACACTGTGCATTGGGACTATCACCAGATGTTGTATTCCCCTACCTGTAATGAACTTGTTCTTCAATGTTTGGCCTGAATTGTCTCACTGTCTGTGCTAGGACTGAGCAGACAGTCGTAGTTGGCCTCAGTGCTCCAAACTGTGTTGAACTATTTACTGTCATTCAGAGATATGATTGTGCTAGCCCTGCTCATTCACCTGGCCTGTTTCACCACCAAAATTAATCCAGCACTTGCCACACAAGTATCTTTCACTTAGAAGCCATTATATAGGAATGTAAGAGCACTGTTAGGACTCTCCTGCATATATGTGTTAGAAGAGGCCAACACAGCTGATCTGCAGAGCTTGGGGCCTAATTCCTTAACGTGAGTGAAGCTGAGATGGAAATGTCTCCCCGCACTTCAGCTCATGCAGAAGTCAGAATGGAGAAAACATTTGCTGTAGCTGATAGCAGAAGTAGACTATAGACAATCCCAAACTGCAGGTGAGTGCATGTTACAAGATTAGGTAAGCGTGTCAAAAGATTCAAGGGTTGATGCAATCTGTATGGTTTCTATCAGTGTCACAGTTTTGGCTTTTCTCCTTAGAAAATAAATGTTTTTTTATCTTCCTCGATGAAAGATTTTAAAACAAGAGTGAAGCAGGTGTGCAAGTGTCAGGAATAATCCCCATGCTCTCCCTGCTGCCAGTGTCTTCGGGAGCTGGGGTGGGATTGACATTTTCCTCCTTTAACTATGTCAATTTTAATTTGCTGGTTGTTCATAAGGAAGCCGCTAGCCTGGAACAGCTGCTGGGGCTGCATAAAATTAACCTGAGCCGTGTCCAGGGTCTAGCAGACAGGTGCTGCTCTGCACAAGCTGACGCATTTGGTGCTGACATCCCATCTTGAAGCCAAGTGCAGAAGGCTGAAAGCTGGATATGCTCTGGAGATCAGTATGTCCTGCCTTCTTCCAGGTTTATCTTCTTAGGCCTCGCAGAGATGGATTTGCGGGGGAAATCAGGAGGACTGTAATTCTCCTCATCTGTAAGTACCACAGCATATTTTGTATCATGAGATGGGGAAATGACCGTGGCACGCACTGCTTTCTCCCCAAAAGCGCCATCGCAACTGCTTTATAACTAGCCCTGAGCTATGGACATGTAGATGAGATACCTTTGGAAAACGCTACCTACCTCCTGCTCTCCAGTTTCCACCCTAAAGAATATGACACAATTTCTTGAACTAAGGCAAATCCACCCTGGCTAGAAATGTTTACCCTAGCTAAAACACAAGGTGATTCCTATGTTAGCAAAGGCGGTTTATCCTGGGAACAGTAGCTGGTGTGCTGTTGGTCTAGGGCAGCTGCCTCAGGGCTTTTTCCTGGAAATTTTTATCTCAGGGCAAGTTTGGTTAGTGCTTTTGCTCTGGTTTTACCTGTTCTCTGAATGATATTATGCAGCTTCCAGTGCTCCCAATAGAGTGCTTGGCTGCAGTTTGCCCCTGACGCGTTCCATCCCCTCACTCCGAATGCTCTTATTTCAAATTAAGGCTGTGTTTCCTGGGGAAAATCAGCAACGTTGTGGTGAGTCAAGAAGAAGTATGAAGTCAGTTGGCATAACTTAAAAAGGCAGAAACCTGCATGTTGAAGATTTCATCCTACAAAATGCCTTTGAATCAATCATCTGGAATACTCTTTCACCAAGGACTAAATCCCTAAGGATTAAGGATCACTTTAGTCACATTAGGACCACTTTAATCCTAAATAAGGACACCCATTTGGGGCTTTAATGCATGTTGATTTCCCATGGTCAGATGAATTGACTTAACTTACCGAGCATCCCCTTGCAGACAAACCCTAAGTCTCCTTTGTTTTGCACTTTTGCAGTGTCCTACAGCAAAGGACTGCTGTGTCACGCCTGCTACCCCACGTGTACCCAATCCTCTTTCCTTCTCTAAGTCACTGACTCATCCCTTTCGTCAACTCTTGAGTCTCTTTGCAAAGTTTTGTACGCTGCAAGCTATATAAAGAAACAAATTGCATTCAACTGTATTAGCAAGCAGCCTGGAGGGCGCTTTTTTTATTTTTTATTTTTATACAGTGCCAGCAACCAATTTTCCCAAAGCTTCAAACTTTCTGAAACACTTGACTCACATTCCTGAGTTATCAGGACTACTTCATGGTCATACTTTACTCCTTCATTTACTGTGTTCTTTATTCAGAGGTGATCATTTTTTTCCAAAATTATTTAGATGATTCTACAGTTAGCATATTTCATATAGAACTAGCAAGTCCATCTACTCTCTCACTGTAATTAGAGAGAAACGTAACACATTTGAAAATAAATAGCCCAGGCATGAGGTGGTTTTGTGGAACAATACAGAACAAGTGGGTGGACAGGAATGTGGAAATAGAGCCAGGATTCTGAGGGGTAAAAATTGGCTCATTTCCATCAGCTTGCTAGAGCTACAATAGCTTGAACTCTTGCATTTGGTGATGAGCTATAAAATGATAAAAATACACAGTGTAAGGAGAAACGTGTCCTTCTAAGCTGTTCTTTCAGCAGAGCTCTGCTGGCAGCAGCACAAAGCTGCTTCAGAAACAAATGATCTAAACTTAGGTTTGTGTAGTTGCACTCTTGGCTGTAACTCATGTGGAGTTACAGCAGGGGAACCGTGCAGAATGGGGGGTTCTCTGTGATAGCTAGAATGACTGGAGATATATAGGAGGTAAATGAAGAGATTTCTCCATATTATAGTGATCTGAATGACCAGGAAATATGATGGCTCAGACCGACACTTTATGATTTGTAATTTTATGCCATTAAGCAATGGAGAGAGAGGAATATTGAAAAATTTCTTTGATTTTTTTCCCCCCTTCTTGCTAGTATGGCTGTTTCTTTTCCTGGGTTAAATTCTGGAGTATTCCTTTTAAAAATGCCAACATATCTTTAGAAAAATCAGGAGACAGGTTCCAAATTCAAGGTGCTGTTGGAAGCTATAATCCTATCCTGCCAGTCATCCCTAACTTTGTATCACGAGTCTCCTACACCACAGCTTCTGTTTATAGTTTCTCACAGGCAGATTTCTGGTTTGTGTAAATTGGTTGGGCTCCCTTGGCATCTTCCAGGAGATCATGGGCAGTGCTTAATAAAGAACAAGGCACCTAAAATTTGCTTCAGCCATCATTTTGTTAGCACTAAGAGGAGAAAATCAGATCTTTGTGGCCCAGTTTCCTGGTGTACTATCTATGGATAGAAATGTGTTTTGAAATAAGACCTTATCTACTTGTTTGTTGCTGTTTAAGGAAGTCAGGTCATTAAATTCAGTTCTTCATATCAATCCTTACTTGGGAATTTTGTTTGTCTTTTCTATCTTTCTGTAAGTCAAAAGATTTTATGACAGCTTAGAAAGATCTCATCATAGCTGTGCTATATTTATTAGTCAGAAGTCTGATAAGATGTGGCCTTTTCTCCTTATGACTCTCCAAATATATTCTTCCACTCTCATTTATTTGCTGCTTCTGGCCGACAGCAGCCTTCAAATGGCTTAATATAGCATGTAAATACAATGAATTTGCAAAATATGGAGCATCAAAGAAGAGAATTACATTGTACTGTGTCCTCCCTCATTTCTCAGGCTAATATAAAATGTCATATGCTTCTGATATTGAATTTGAAACAAGTTGTTACTTTTCTTTAAATTTAGGTTATGGTAAAAGGCTAAGAGTACTCCCACACACTTACATGGGAAATATTATAAGTATGAATCATCATTGCATTTTCTTCCTCCCTCATGCTAGCAGTAGGGCTAGCAATCTCTCCCAGCAGTGGGGTTGTGTGTGTTGTTCCGTTCCTTGTCGTATGTCTGATGGCTGGGATGGGGACCATGACTTGGTTTTCACAGTTGTCAGCTGAGTTTCACACTTCTATTACTCCTATCCTGAAATTAGCAGGGCAAAAGTATTTGTGCAGAGCTTTACTGAGCTGTTAGCGTAAAGACTATTATTAGGGTAGTGTTGGGAAGCAAGACTCATTCTTCATTTATTATTGAATGAAGTATCCTGAGAAGATTATTCTGTGTAGCTAACTCAGGTTCCCCACAACAAATGATCCAACAGTCACCTGTATTGCTGCTGATCACGCAGAGGTAGACCACAGGGATACTGGAGGACCAGAATTTGCTCAGAATTGTTAATGTTGATACAGTTGAGATGTCTGTGGCCTTTCAGATGACATCTGCAGCTCAGGGGAGGCTGGGTAGGGAAGAGTCAGAATTAAAGAGTCTGAGAACTTGCACGGTGCCTCCCCCCTTAGACATGATGGGCCTTCTGGGCTCAGTGCCGAGGGAGAGCTGCCAGGGACTGTCATCATTGCTTATCTGCAGACAGAAGGACATGAATAATGCTTTGGATGTCACCTCACACCTCTCCCGCTGCGGAGTGATGGTGCTGCTGCAGCAGAGCCACAATCACCCCTGGAATTTGGGGTGGCAGCGGGAATGCTGTCCCGCTCATGTGCATCTCAGACAAATCTCTGGGCATAAATGACACTTTGGCCTTAGCAAAGAAGTAATACAGAGCTGGACCTGAGTTTTTTTCCCTAGATTTTTGGTGGTTCTTCTGTTATTTTGAGCACTGTGCACGTCCAGTCCTCTGCCAGGTTCTCATTTCTGTAGGTTCTCACTGTCCAGTGTATAAGGATGCTAAGTGTGCACACTCTTCTTAGTGGGTTATTTTTCTTAGAGAGAGAAAGAAAGAGCAGGTTTGTTTGGTTTTTTCACTTTCACATCTTAAGGAAATAAAGTCTTAGGTGACTGGATGGGGGCAAGAAAGAGGGAGCAGCAGGGAAACTCAGCTGAGATTTCTCTCTGACAGCAGCTGGTTAACCAGTGACTGTGCCAGTAGCTCTTCATACCCTGTGCTCGCTTGTGCTCAGTAGGAAGCCTGAAGGCTGTAAACAAGGGACGTAAGTAGATCTTTGGATGTTGTACAAACAGATCAAGGGACTGTAAGAGGGGCTTGAGGTGAGGAGGATTTAGGAGAGACAAAGACTGGGGACATAGTGATGGCAGTGTTGCAAGAAACATAGGTGAGAGTTGGATTACATATATGGATTAGTGCTCAGGACACAGAAAATGCATTTGTAAGACTTTATCAGGCTTAATTTGCTTTACTGTTGATGGAGTAATTAATTTCCCTCTTTAGTCCCAATTGCCATAGCTTTGTTTTTGTACCGGCTCCCTCATCAGAAATGACTAGGGAGGCAGACACAAACTTCCACAGCAGCTTGAAATTTTAGCATGGCAAAAAATAGTGTTTCCTAGCCAGGGAACAGCTCCCCGATGACTGCAGTAAGCAAATGGAAGAGCTACAGCTCTAAAGCTCCTGTGTGCTCGTGTCAGCAGCGGTTCTCTCTTTCAGCGCAGCAATCTGTACGAATTAGAGGCAGAAGTCACTACAGAGCCAGCTCACCTAAGTAGAGCTGACCTGTGTAGCGTTTAGCACCTTCTCCTACTCTTGGCTTTCTGATGTGTTTAGTGTGGGTGTTCTGCAAACATGAATAGGCCTTATCAAGTTGTGACCTTGAAAGAGCTGCTGTTATGCAAGAAACCAGATTCTGCTTGTGCAGCGCTTGGGTAAAAGTCACTAGCAGCCCACCATGGAGTTATTTGCGACTTCCTCAGTGAATGGAGGCTTTTTCACTTGGCCGCATGTCTAGTTCAGAGTTAGTACCAACCAGAGACTAAGTCTAGGTCTGGTACCTACTTCCAAGAATAGCCTTTGCAATAGATCGGATCGCTGTTCCCTTTGTCAAGGTAACTGTGTCACCCTTTCACAGTTCAGTGTTATGCTGTGATACAACTTGTGCTTTAGTGAAGTCCTAAGGCAAATGGTACCAGCAATAATATTTCTGTGAGCCCCCAAGAAAATGGTGGCATAAAACAAAATGAAAGGACTTGGGATAATTACCCCAGACTTCCAGGATCCATATTACTCATAATGTATGTGATCTGATGTAAAGTATTGTGGAACCTTGCAGGACCTGTAAAAGGAAGCGCTGTGCCTTGTCAGGGAACAAATGGCAGCTGGAAAGCCTGGTTTCAGAGAGCAAACCAAAGGCTTTGCATGATAGTTGTTTCACCAATCTGAAAGACGCTGCAACAATATTCTTTGTAGACAGGCAATGGGCACAGTCTGCAAAAATGGTCCAAAACATAAAGAAAGCAAAAGTGTACTCTGCAGAAAATAAGACGATCATCATTTGCTATTTTCCTAACCTAGCATTGTGAGGCTCTAGCAGTAAAAACTGAAATGGAAACAACCTGCCACACTAGTGACACCCTCCTTTTCATTCCAAGAGTTTTACCACAGCCAGAGTCCTTGCTACTTTGTCTCGCTCCCCATACCAGTGAGTTTCAGAAACTCTCTGAGAAGATAATTGTTTGCAACTTTTATGATTATATCACCAGAATGTTGTCAGAAGAAAATGCTTGCCCTGAGCGGTCGCAAGGTATTGTGCTGCCAAAGGATGTAGCTCTTTGTAACCGAGGAACTGGAGATCTCTGATTTCCCTCAGCTCTGCTTACAAGACTTTGTTGAACACAGTGACAAAAGGCTATGTCCACATGGACAGCTTAACATGCTCGTTAAGCACATATCTGACCATCAGAAAGAGTTGTCAAAAATTTATTGTGGAGACAGAGGAGAAAGGAGAAGCAGATTGCTAATACAAGACTAGTGCTTATTATCTGGATGAGCTTAACACACAGTAAGATGTAAGATGTCATTGCAAATCTCCAGTGCTTCACTTCACACTATGAAACAGACTTGGGCGTAGTCACTTAAAGGCATGTCACTGTTAGACGCAGGCAATTTGTTTGAAAAATAAGTATTACTATGACTCAGCTACACACTAATCAATTTTATTGCATTGTAAATCAATTATATTCCTGATAAATTGCGTTTAATTGCACACATTTTAACAGTTTGCAGCCTTCTTAATATTGACAAGTTTCCATATCAGCTCTTTTTATTATATCTGGAAAAGGCCCTTCCCATGCACAAATATTTAGAATACCAGAAGTTTTCTGTACCAGATCAGTGTTTACCTTTTATACCGCATTACTCTGGTTCAGATGCCTACTTTCAAGGTTAAAAGTGTCAGTGTTCCTCTCCCACTGAAAGGTGTGCTTTGGAGTGCTTTTGTATTGGCTGAGACATCTTTGGAAGAAACAGTAATTATATGACAATGTTCTTTTTGATCTTTTGTATCACAACAGCAAAGAAATGTACAAAAGTCACATGAGCCGATACCATCTCTAGCCGAGGAAAAGCGGACTACTTTAAAAAGGGCAGTGTCATGGACGAGACACAGTAAATGACAACCCATGGTGGATCTGGGAACTGGAGGTCACTTAACAACCAACAGGATTAGAACTTGTGCCCTTCTTAACTATTTCACACACTCACTCACTCCCGCCACCACCCCAGTGTTATGTCCACTGGGTCTCAACTTCCCTTCCCAGCAGGGACATCACTGTCCGTCCAGGAAGGCTATCCCCTGGCATTCACCTACACGCAGCCCTCTGGTCTCTAGGATCTTCCCACACTTTCAGGACCTTTCCTCTAGCCAAGATCCTCACCTTCCTTTTTGCAGGCCACCTTCTTTTTATTGAGACCACTTCTTTTTGAGATCCCTTCATTTTATCACCAGCTCTTCTTTCCAGAATTCCAGGACCCCATTTTTCCCAGTCTGAACAGCCACTGTGCAGAAGCACAATGCACATGATCAGCCTCATAATTGGTGGTTCTGCATCATGTCTCTTCACTAATTGCAGGATTCAGGATGTGCAACTTCTGTTTAGTCCAGCTGTTACCAAAATTTACTACCAGCCTGTACCAGTTGCAGTTAGTAAGTAGCAGGCTTCTGCTTCACAGTTCAGAATTTCAGCTTCAGACATTCACCCACACACACATTCACCCAACCATCTGTCCCCTATTAGCTTTCACAATTTAAGCCATTTTTTCACCTAAGACACGTAGGACAAAATCTTTCCACATTCCTTACCCACTGCATTAGCTGGGACTGGGATTAAAGGGTTTGGGATGAATGCTTGAGGACAACTAGATTTCAAAGTATATCTGGCTGGAGAAACACTGCTGAATACTACCTGGGCTCTACTGGAACAAAAAATCTAGTTGGGAGTAACTTGGTCATTTCTGTCTTCCCTGGCAGAGTCCCTGAAGGCCACCCTTGGGTTGCTGAGCCAGATTCAGGAGCACAGTCCTGCCAAGTTAGTCATGAGTGAGGTGTTATGATAAGCTAGACAAGACAATAACAAAAGTAATAAAAACACTGGTAAAACTTGGCATCAGCACATACAAACAGATTTAATAGTAGGCAACTCTGCAGTACAAGGCTCTCCAAACTAGCGTGAGCTCAACCCAGTAAGTCCTAGAGTGCATCCCCATGAGAACAGAGGAATATTGCTTCCCAATTCAACCTGGCCCACATGGAGCCCGTGCGGCTGTCTCTGCATTGAGAGCACAGTTACCATGCCACCTACTTACTTCTCCCCCAGCTAACCAGGAGGAGAGTCTCATTGTTTTGGTTTTGGATGGGTTAATATAAACCAAAACCCACTTGCCTGTATTTCATACAAGCTAAAAAAGGCAAGAATGACCTGATCTGGTGGCTAGGACGGCAGTATTCTACCAGAAGTCTGCTTCGTACTTGCAATGCTTCAACCCAGCCTTTATCAGAGACTCTTTTGCCTTTTTCTTCAGTTGTATTTCTATGAGCTAATTTCCATTTACAAAGTCATTTCAGCTGGATCAGATAGCTAGACTTTACTTCTTTTTAAATGGCTGAAAATTATTTCAGTCTATTCATTGTGAAAAGAGGCCCCAGAGTGCTGGGCATTCAACGGAAAACTATTTTTAGTCCGTTTTCTTAAGGAAACAATGCCTACTCAGCCAAGTTGTTTGTTCAGCCATCTATCAATTTAGTTCTAATAACTATGAACCTGCAGACTAATTTCAGGCAGATTTGGCAAATTTGCAAAGTTTCTGCAAATCATGTAAACAATCTGTAGCTAGGTAGAAAAAGCCTATTATTTCCTTCATGATGCAGAAAAAGGAGGAAAAATTCAGCCATTGTTCTTTCGGGTGAGAACAGGCTGGCCCTTTACTCTGTGCTACTAATTGACCAGGTGCAGAGCTCTAAGTCAGCTACAGCACATCTGGCCTCTTCCCTGCCTGGTAATCAGAGGACCTGGAGCAAGGTGAGACTATTGTAGGAGAGCTTAGGGATGTGTAGGTAAACTGGAGAAGATGAGGGGAAAACAGAGGTTATTGAGTGGAGCTTTGTACAAAATGTGTAGAGAAACAAATCTATAGGAGATCAGACTTCATTAGTTCTGCTACCGATGAAATACTATCTTCTCTTTCTCTCTGGAGTGTCTTACTCTGAATTTGTCTTTTTTAATTTTTTTTGGCCATTTATATTCTGAAATCTCACCTGAATGACTCAGATCTTTTCAGCTGGCAGTTTGAAGATGTCATTGCCATTCAGCCTACATTTGGTGGATAAAAACGACAGCCACCTTTCTGGGCACCTCCTCCCTGAGCTACTTTGAGAGCACAGAAGCCCAAGCAGCACACTCCATTTTTCCCCACACGCATTGTCTGTGTCACTTCCCTTCCTTTTCTTTTTGGGAGTGAATACTGAATATACACCGCACATCAACACTGGGGAACTTTTATGATGACAGTCATGATTTGTGAAAGTGTCAGCTGGTTATGTCTGGATCATTTTCTTTTAAGTGTACGATTTCAAGAATTGAAAGCATAGAGATTTTCAGCATGTACCTGTTAAACAAGGTGCTTTTCAAATTCAAGTTATTATCAATCTCAAATACATACAGACGTGACAGGATAGCCACCTGAGGAGGTGAGAGGAGAAAAAAGGGAAAAATACAGGAAAAATCATAGAGGGAATGTTCGGGTTTGCACTTATGGCACATGTGAGTCTGGTGAAGGAATGCAGGAGAAAAGAGGTAGGTGAAATGAGGGAGTGGAAATGCAAAAAGCTGCACAAGAAAGCAATGTGGGATGTCTTTGAAAAATGCCGATGTTTCAAATCTCCTCTGTAGCAGTCTTTTGTTAACTAACAAAGTGAAGACTAGAAAAACACTGCATGGCATCATATTGTTTTATTACCTTTCATTTTCTTCTTACAAGTGTTAATACTTTACTCACTTTTCAACATCTGCTGAGCACTTGGCAGATGTCTTGGATGAGCTGTCAAGATGCACGTGCATCTTGAGCACACAAATTGATTTGACAGCTAAACTGGACAATTTAAAGAAAAATTGGTTACAATCAAGACCGAAGTCTATCTTTTCCTTGCCAAAATAAAACCCTGAAAAACACTGGTTCATTTGACACAAATATTCCATTCAGCTTCCGAGAAAGGCTTTGCTTGGAAGAAAAGTAGAGGAAAATATAATCTAACCCTCCAACATTACAGTTCCTGCTTCTTCAGTGAGTAAGCACGCTCAAGTAAGTGAGTAAGTGAGGAGCCTTTTCTAAAGCATTTTCTGGGACAGCTGAAAGGAATCAGTTGTGGGTTTTTTTTGCCATACAACTAATTAAACACACTAGATCAAGTAGAGGCATTAAAGCAGCGCATCTTCTTGGGAATAGTTTAACCACTGCCAAAGTCAGGGTTTCATTCTCTTTTTTTTTTCTCTGAGTAAATGAAGCCCCTGGATCCCACACCCTTTGGGACAGCTTGTGCTGTGGTAGCTCTGGCATTCCCCCATGAGATACGCACCTCCCTCACAGGGGAGGAAGGGGAACTGGTTCTCCAGCACCTTTGCCAAGTGCTCCGGTTACTACTTCACTTTTTTGAATCTGGCCCTCAAACATTTATGGGTCTTTTCTTGCTGAAACTGTTTGGCAAAGTCAGTTCATATTTGCAAACAGTCTCGAGGTGACGGCAGTCACACTGGCAGTGTTACTGGTGGTTTTTTAATGGCCTTCTTGCCAGTTCTGTTTAGAGCTGTCCTTGGAGGTTAGAGTTCGTTCAGAGCCCACTGCACCCAAGTGTGCCACAGCCTACATTCTTTCCAACAAGCCTTATCTTGAACTTTCTCTGTTGGCATTGCATTTACAATTATATTGCTTCCAAACATTTACAGCAGCTCTATTAGATCCATCTGGTATTCTTCATAATCCTCCCAAACGGTGCCAAACCCAAATAATCTGTATCACAAGCAAATTTTACTACCAGACCATTCATCCTCACAGACTCTGAATAATATACAGAACACTGGCTCCAGCCAGGGTTCTTGGGGCATCCTGCTATTAACCTTTGTCCATTTTAAGAGGTAGTAATTTATTCTAGCTCTTCGTAGTCTCTCTCTCAGCTAGTTTTTAACTCATGACAGAACTTTACCTTTCACCTCTGATTCTCAAGTTCCTTTACAGCCTCTTTGAAAAAGACTTTATTGACAGTGTTTCAAGGCTCTGAATTGATTGCATCCCCTCATCCTTCATTAGCCATTATTTTAATATTGAAATAATGTTTACATTTTAGAAAATAAATGCTTTTCTCACCATTAGCAAGTGACTCTATTTTGGCTTATCAAAGCCAGTGCATGGGAGGCATATTTGCTTGCTTTTCTCCCCCTACTGTTATGACTGTTTGCTTCCAGCCTATAATAGTCCCCCAGCTGCCTCAGAAATGCATCTTTAATTCTTTACCTCAACACTGAGCTAAAACTCTATAACCTATATGATTCCTAAAATCAACATGAGTTCCACTTTAAAGAGCGAATACTATGTTTTTAATTTTCTCCTTGCAAAGTAAATGTTTGCCGTAACACGTTGCCTTAGCTCTTTGAGGTCAGATAAACAGCCCTTTTAATTCAAAGTGCGTTTTTCATTTTGTGGGATGGGTTTTCCTGAATTCAGCTGTTTCTTATTTTAGTAATGTCACTAGACATTCTTATATCACCTGCTCCCAGTTATGCAACATGATTTAATTTCATCTTTTCAAAGATGTCTCCAGGAGTCTTTTGCCTTTATTACTTCCAAAAAACAAGATAAAACCCTGAATTCCACACAGGTAGTTATTTCCTGCTATTCCATTAGTGTGACAATGAACGTACATAAACAGCTCCGTGTCTCTGACAAATATTTTTATTCTTTGGTTATGAATGGAGGACTTTCCCTTTTTAAAGACTTTAAAATACACTTGTTCACTCTTGGTTCCTACAAATGTGTACAGACCAATGATCTCAACATTTTTGCTATAGTATTTGCTTAACTTCCCAACATTTTTTTAAAATCCCATTAAAAAATCGCAGCTTATTAAAATAAAAATCTTAACAGCTGGTAAGTACGTATCTACTTGTATTCAAAAGGAGATTTTAAAAATGGCTGGCTTTAAACCTTGTACCGATATCCCTTTTCCACACTTCTTCTGGAGGCAGGAAAGTGGAAAGGCAGCTGCACATCTCTCTCATGGTTGAGGGCATTGTTAACTGAATTTGTGCCAAGTGACTAGTTGCCTGATCAGGAACCGACTGGACTGAGGTGACCGTGATGACCTGGCAATACCTGGGTGGCAGGTGAGTAAGCTTCCTTTCATGCCTTTTGCTAGTGACCTCTAAATTTGTGTTTGCCCAAGGCAGGCTGTGTGGGAGGTTTGCTTTTCCTCTATTTATTTTGTCAGTCAGTTGTGTCAGACTGTAGCACTAATGCCATAAATACTTTTGTTGTTCTCTTTCTCAGCGATCACCTTTGAGTTCAATCGAAAGCTTTAATTGCTTTATCATTGTCAAAACTTTCTTAACCACAGAGATCTGTTCTTGAGCAGCAAACCCTTAGAAAAACAGCACTGATGAAACGATGCACTGAGCAATAGACTGGGTAGTCTGTCTTGCTTCAATTATCATGGGGCATTAGCAGGGAGAGGTGGTTGTCCTCTCAACAGCTGCCTGGATTCTCATCTATGTCTTGAGATGCAAGGGAAAATCCTAGCCATTCAACATTTTGATCCATTAGGTGAGGCATCTGACCCAAACCTTGCTGAACTTGAAGGATGATTTTTCCACTGATTCCAACAGCTCTAGATCTGGATGATGCAGCTGCCTGGAACTGTAACACTACTTCAAATAAAGGTGAAGATTTTACTTCTTGGACATCCCTTCTGCCTGGGACCATTGCTAGCCTCTGGCAAAAAAAAAAAAAAGCTAATCTGTCTGGACTTACTGACTTATTCTGTGCGGAGTAGGGGTTATGATGTCTGGGAAGACGTATATTTTTTGTCAAATAAGGTCTGCTGGCAGCACTGAAAATGGGAAGTAAGCCATACTAGTATGCTTCTGAATTGTTTTAAAACTCCGGCGATGACACTAATGGCTCTGCTACAGAAAGAGGAGAGACTACTACTGTACATCAGCAGAACTCATCCCACCTATCTTACCTTTTCCTCACTGCAATTTGGCAGCTAGACTGAACAGCTTTCCTGTTGGAAATGTCCTGACGCAAAATGAACAGTTAATTCACACCGGCAACGTGCATGCTTTCTACTCTACTGAAATTCTTACCTAAGTACATATATCTAAGAGTTGTGGCAGTGGATAGGTCTGGTACATTAACTTTTTACTCAGGTGCAGGTCTGGGGGTGCAAAGTGGCCGTAACTATGCCTAGTCTGAGAACTGGGAGACTGACTGATCACTGGAGCAGGAAGGCTCTGGAACAGCTCCTTGGTTGGAGGCCAGAAGCCTAACTTTCAAGTGACTGTGAGGAGAGTTGATTCTCTGCTCTTTCATTCTGATGCTAGTCAGGAATAACTATTTGCTAACAAGTTTAATGTCTGTAGCTGGACTTGCACACATTGTCAGGATCGTGCTTGTTACTGCCATTTTTGACCCTTACTGAGTATCCCATGCACTCAAACAGACAATACATTAAATCTTCCATGTGCAACTACATAAGCCTTTAGGAAAGCAAAAGACCCGTGGCTCTGGAGTATCTCTGCTAATCCTTTGTGCCCCACAGGAGGTTTCTGTCTCTCCCACTCCAGAGAAAGCCCCGCACTAGCAACTTGAATAATTAGGCTTGCATCAGTAGGGAAGGATAATTTGGCCCACAATGCACTGAATTACACTGTTTCCTCTGGCAGTTGAACGGCATCTATACGCCAGATTCTGCAGAAACCTGTATCACATCTCTGTAAATATGCTTTCCGAATATGGTAAACTTCCATGTACTCTGATACTTTCTGCCTTAAGTAACATGGAAAAAATAGGACTATTTTTTTCCATCTGACTGCATTTTAGATAAATACTAAAACCCCAGAATACTTGGAGGAATGAGTAATAGTCACCAATGAGGGGGAGGAAGACAAATGTTATAAAACAGCATCTGGCGTGTATGAAACCAGCACAAGACTGACAAATTCAGAATCTTCAATTGCCAGTTTGTTTAGCTTTTCTTCTTAAAGGAAAATGCTACTATTTTTAAAAAAACAGAATCATATTTTCTTGAAAACCTTGGAGTTGCCTCTCATTTCCAAGTCAGTATTAAAGTTACCGCTTGAAGCATGTCCTCGTCTGTGTGAAGCAGAAGCTTAGTGATTCTTAACTCCCTGTTTCTCCAGCAGTCTGGATGTTAGATTTGCTCATTCATCACACGGTGATCACTTGATATTCACAAGTTGGCCCTCAAATGCAGTAAGCCTGGGAGCTAAACCAAATACAACTGGGCCCTTCCAGCTTCCCTGGAGCTAAATGGAATGGACAAATGCAAGTCAAATCAACAGCAAGAAAAGTACTTTTAGCACCAGTGATGAATGTTACTATTTGGAATTCAGCTCCTATTGTGGTAGGTGCTGCACAAACATACAGAGGATGTGTCAAAAAAGACAGGGTTCTCCAGAGTCTGCATTTTCAGCTTTTCAGGTTTTTTAAAGAACTTATGTTGCATGCTTTCTCTATTTCTTTAGTGTGCACTGGTGCCTTCCGGGATGGGTCAGCAGTGCTGTGGAAAGAGGCTGTAAAGCTATCATATCTCATATTACCCAGCAGGTATATACTATGCATGGTCATGGCAACCACAGTATATTTGTGCATCCTATTAATGTTTGCTGCCTGGTTCATCCTACACCAGCTTTGTAAGCCTTAGGCCAGGGCAAACTTCTTTTGACTATTTGGCACAGGGACTCTCTTGAAGAGCAATTTGGGTCTGGGGAAACGAGCATTTGCTTACTTTCTTCACCGTGGTACAGTCCATAGCATTAATTCCTTGCTGAGTGCTAAGCTGGTGGATATTCATTCCTTTTCAGTTTTTTGCCTTCCCATTTTGACTAACTTCTGGCCACACATCTGCTTTGCCAACACGGAAAGACTGTAAAACTTCCTGCTCTCTCTGCCCTCATCTGAATAAGTAAACTACAGCCAGTTAAGCAGTTTGTAAGGCAAAGAAGAGTAAAGGCTGCTGTGACAGCAGGTCTGCTTTACCCCACAGCTGTAGAGCTCTGATCACCACACAAATAAAGGGCAGAATCAAGACTCCTAAAAGTATTTGTGACAGTTAATGAATTCTGCAACACATATGAGATGCTTTCACATGGGTACTTCAGAGTTAAACTTGGTACCTCAGAGGTATTCAGAAGAGCTCCAAACGGAATTTAACAAGGCGAATTCTAGCTGGGAAGCCAGACAAGCCATGGAAGAAGACCCAGTGACTACAGTCATGTGAAAAGAGGCTTGGGCAGATTAGGGAGATAGGAAAGCATTTAGAAGTACCAGCAAGAAAGACACAGGAAAGGTAGTGCCAGTAGCTTACACAATACCAGCCTTTAAATGCAACAGGACAACAGCAACATTTGCCAAAGCATTGTTAATGGGATAGCAGGCTTCTCAGCAGTGACTGCGAATAAAATAAAAGGTACTGGCATAATGACAGAAATGACATGATGGGGAGGGCTGGTAGAAAGAGGAAAGCTACCAAGGACAGATTTATTCTGGTGCACAAGGAAAGACGTTGCTGAATTTCAAGACAGATAACTCCTGCCCAGGACTGAAGATATATGTGCATAGTCATCAGAAGAAAAAGATTAATCCAATAACTTTGCAATGTACACAACTCTCCTGCTGCTCATAACTTCTCGACCACATGGATACTGATAAACATATTCCTCTGCTGTAAATGTAGAAGCTTTTCATAAGTCTTATTTGTCTTACTTGTTCAGCCCAAACCACAGGACATAATCTCACAATAAGCCTTTCTCTGTCTTGTCCATGTACATGGTATGGAAGTTTGTTCACTCACACGAGACTAAGATTGCTTCAAGATGAAACACTATTGCATGTCTTTGAGCTCAACAGAGATGCAGTAATTATTTTCACCTAATAATTAAAAAAAAAAAAAAAAGCTGGAAATCAAGAGACAATCCCTTTCATTGCACCACTGGAAACATTATTGTGAACCGTCTTTAGAAAACCACAGGAAAGAGCAAGATAAAAGGACACATATCGTGGTAGCATTTTAACTCAGGCCATGTAATTTAATTCTGAATTATATTAGATCAAAGGGAAACTGAATTAAAAAAAACACCTGTTGGATTATGCAGAATGGAGTTCCTCTTCTTAATAGCTCTGGAAAGATTACAGTGTCATGAGGCTCCATCAATCAGAACAGAAAAACCAAAGAGCAAGGATAAATTGAAGGTTAAGTGCATGGTGCTGAGAAACACCCTAACCACTTTCCCTTTACTATTATAAACCAGATGAGTTTGAGTTGGTGAATCTATTAAGAAGGAAAAGCAGCAATCTATATTCAGAGGCTTTCTGTCTATACATTTCCTCTAATGTGTACCCATCTTGTATTTTGCCAGCTCAGTTAACAGATTGTCACTATTTCTTTGTGTGTTGATTTTCTAACAGAAAGAATGAACTTAGTCTCAAAAGGCTGCCTATTAATTTATTTCTAAACTTTTCTTTAGCCCAGGAAAAGAGAGCACTCCAATATTTTTTCATTGTTTCTGTTCAACAGAAGGGCAGAACAAAAGGAAAGGAAACAAAGCCCTAAATCCATAGAAAGATCAAACTCCTTCCTGATGTAACTCCAGTGAAATAATTTAATACAGCCCAGAGATGTCCTCAGTCCATGTTTTTTACTGTGATGAACACAGGAACAGTAAATGTCCTAAATATTTCAGGAACCTCAAATAGTGCAATGTTTATATGGCAGGACTCAAAGATGGAGATTTTGGACTGGAAGAGAATTTTAGTTTTACTTTGTTTGTTTCCTTTTTGTTGCAGGCCCTGGAGACTGTACATCCTCATGGAGCCACCCAGTTCCTTTCTAAATCAAGGAGGTCTGAGTTTGGTTTCAGTGGGAGCTGGAACAGGCCGCACATGCATAGGAAACATACTGTTACCCAACAGGTATGTTATATGTGCTCACCAGAAAGGTGTACTATCAACATATTCCAGTTGCCTAATTTTTCCTTAACTGATTTGCTGCTGCAGGCTATTTGGTGCCTTTAGTTCAACAATTGTGCTCTTTAAAAGGACAGTGCTAATTTTGTTCTAAAACTTATATTTATAAATCCAAACTTTTATAAAACCTGAAACCTAAGGAATTGCTATATGCTATTGCTAAATTCCAGTTGTTTGCAAGCTGATAAATACCCTCTGGCAATGCCTGAATTCCCATACAGCAGCAACTTGAAGCTACGCTAGACAATATAATCAAAACTAAGACTGCTTCTGTTGCTTTCCATTGACTTTGTTGCTTGATGCTGACCAAAACATCATTGCTTGAGTTTTCATTGTGTAGGCAGCATCTCTTTAAGCTATTGTCAGGCTGTATGGCTACACTCAGCAGCAGAGGCAACAGAAGCCCTCTCTGCTGTAGCAGTACGTAGGCCAGCTCTGAAAGCAGCATTCAAGGTGTTTGGGTTGCTTTGGTGTGTATGGTTTGGGAAGCCTCCACTGGATAGTATTCTTAATAAGTGTGAAACTCTGTAGTGTCTCTCACGCCCTTATAAGACTTCATTCGAAGTGCAAGGTACTACTCTACTGCTGGGTTAAGCCACCACAAGTTCCCATCCATGAATACCCTCCCTACCCATTGCGATGTCACTTGAGCTTGCTTTTCCAAGTGCTTCTGCTCTTCTCTAATGCAGTATAAGTGGTATAAATGAAGAAAAGGGTGTTTCCCGTAGTCAGTCCAGCTGAGAAAAGCACCAAATTCTGAATAGGATCGACAAGCAGCTGATCAGTTTTGGGCACATGAGGTTGAGTAGGGAAATCAGGGTGGTTCTTCCCGCCCCTCTCCCTTTCTCCTAAGTGTGGATTAAATCGCACTTTGTAAATAAAATCTGTGCGAATTGCGTGCCAGGTCACATCCCGTCTACATCCTTGCAAACGGGAATAATTTTGGAAAGATTTAGAGCACTTATTAAAGGGTTCGTGGAAGCAGTCCAGAGCGCTTCTAACGGCTTGGATCCATTAGTCATTCAAGCTACTTCATTTTGAATACGACCCAGAGGAACACGCCAATTTTAGGATGCCGGTGAGGGGCGGGGGGAGCGGAGCGGGGCGGGGAGGGGTGTTTCTCTCCCACCGGAGGAGCCCTTCCCGACGCGGCGGGCACGGCCGGGCGCGGGGAGCGCTCCTC
>NW_009606494.1:56784-69268 GCF_000690535.1 Cariama cristata | reverse complement strand
GAAGACCAATGGCATCCTGGCTTGTATCACATATGGTGTGACCAGCAGGACCAGGGCAGTGATCGCCTCCCTGTACTTGGCACTGGTGAGGCCGCACCTCAAGTGCTGTGTTCGGTTTTGGGTCCCTCACTTCAAGAAAGACCTTGAGGTGCTGGAGCAAGTCCAGAGAAGGGCAACGAAGGTGGTGAAGGGTCTGGAGCACAAGTCTGATGGGGAGCGGCTGAGGGAGCTGAGGTTGTTTAGCCTGGAGAAGAGGAGGTTGAGGGGAGACCTTGTCACTCTCTAAAAGGAGGTTTAGCGAGGTGGGGGTCAGTCTCTTCTCTCAGGTAACCAGTGACAGGACAAGAGGAAATGGCCTCAAGTTGCACCAAGGGAGGTTTAGATTATATATTAGGAAGAATTTCTTCACTGAAAGGTTTGTCAGTCATTGGAGCAGGCTGCCCAAGGAAGTGGTAGTCACCATCCCTGGAAACATTTAAAGGGCATGTAGATGCGGTGCTTAAGGACATGGTTTGGTGGTGGACTTGGTCGTGTTAGGTTTACAGTTGGACTCAATGATCTTAAAGGTCCTTTCCAACCTAAACGATTCTATGATTCTATGGTTTATATTGGTTAAACAAGTCCTATAGGTTTGTTAATCAAGTCCCTCGGCTGGGATTAGATGAAGATATCATTTTTCTGGAACTCATATAATACAAAGTGACAAGTTCTTTTTCATATACATTATTTTATTCTTTATTTGATTTATTATAATTTTTATTCTTGTTCATCTCTAGGTGCAAAGATTTCGCAGATAGTGTCTCAGGAAAATAGTTTCTCTGAAAGAACGAGTAGGGGAAAACAACAATGTTCTCAAAGTATGATGATGTTGATTCCATGTCCTCCTGATGTGGAAGAGGATCTCCTTTCCGTTTCCACTTCTCTGCATACTTGCCTAAAGGCAGACCTCATTTACTTCCTCATAATCAGAATTAATACATACCTGTTTTTTTCCCAAACCAGGTAATTTCCCTAACCTTCCAACTTTACGTGTAGACCTTATTTAGTACATGCCCATGGGACAGCAGAATCATTCTTTACTCTCTTCATCAAGATATTCCTATCTCCCACAAAAACTAATGAAAGCTGCTGGATATCATTCATCTGTGAAATTATTAAGATCAGCAAAACCTGAAAAAGTATTTTTCTTAGTTCTGTACTTGGTTTTCTCTCATTTTTTTATTTTTTAGGGAGAAAATAGCACTGATTACAAGTGAATGGGGAGCATTGACACTGGAGTGTGACTGTTTTCTTGCCATCCCTTGGCCTTTAGCATGTGTTGAGATGCCCTTTATATTTTCCATGTGATGTATTTTTGTTATCTGTTAAGTATCATAACACCACTCTTTAGATCAAGGAATAGAGGCACTTCTGGTTTTATCTAAATTCCTAGGGTTAGCCAATGAGGCACAATTTCCTATAGAAGTTGGAGCCCATGAGTTCTGCACCGATTTTTAGAATTCCTAATTTGGAGTAAATCCTAAAGCTTCCAGTGTCAAAGACTTTATGTTTAAAACAAAACAAACAAATAGCTGTGTAAAGTGAAAGGCTGTCAGTAGTCTCAAACTCCTGCAGGATCATCTGGTCCCAGCACACCCAACTTGAGCTTCTAAGTCGGTCATTGAGGTGTTTTTTTTTTTTTTTTTAATTTTCTTTTCTGTAGTCTGGTTTTGTTGTTAACATTTGCAATGGCTCTGAGTAGACCATGTCATTTAAATGGGAAAAAAAAAATGTTGAAAGACTAAAACTGTAAAAGGAACAAATCAAGGGCAAAGCCAGAATCCTGATTTTAATGAAGCAAGCAACCTTTTGCAAAGGCAAACTTAACCTGAGTCCTTCACAAACCTGGTTCAAACATGCATTTAATGCTTGCTTTAATATGATTACTTTTATATTGAAGTTAAACACTCAGAGCTCTGTTGTGCTGTGACACAGTGTGTTACGCAGTTTTTGTTCTCTTCACAGGCCCTGGGTAAGCTACTTGGCTCTGCCATGCATGTGACTAAGCAAACATATAATTTAGGAGCTATCTGATTGTATGAGTGTTTCTTGGTTATTTATGTTCACATACGCATGTAGTCCGTAACTACTCTTTTCTGGGCTTAGGAAATCAAGCAGTTTCTAAAAAGAACCCTTCTTGTAAACACTATTTAAAAAAAGAATGCTTTTCTGTAGAAGTGACCTGTGCTGTACTTGAACCTTCACTGTGTCAAGAGGAGTTTGAGGTACTTTAGCAGCACAGACTCTCTGGACTTTCCCACACACAGATAAATGGTTTTTTTGGTGTTAAGTATCCCAGCATGGACTCGTGATTGAGTCAAAAGGCAATTGTTCACCACCCACCAAAAACACGTTTAGTAAATGGTAGCAATTTCCTCCTCTTTCTCTCTCCACACCCTTTCAATTTTTCTAGAGGTATTTACATCAGAGTGTATATGAAAAACAGAAAATGAGAGAGATGGAGGAAAAAAGACTATGTACAGGAGAATTTAGAGAGAAATCACTAATCAGATGTCAAAGATTTTCTGAGGGAGAGAAATCTGCCTCCAAAGTTGGCAGCGTTTGTGGCTTGAGTAAGGTGTAAGAAGAAAGGGGAAGATGATCTTAGGTCTAGAGGACTGAGTGTACTTACACTGCATGATTTAGGCTAAGGAGTATTGAGCAGTATTTGAGTGAGGGGTGGAGATTTTTATCAAGTACCCTTATCCATAGAGATGAAAAAGAAACTCTCCGGATACAGCAGTTCCATACTTTCAGCAAGAACAAAAAGATTCTGAATCATTGGATTTGTCTTTCCCTCTGGAACAGAAATCATTCCCTTCCAGTAATGGAGACCAATTTATTGTTATATATAAGCCACAAGCTATGTCATAGAGAAGTCAAAGAATTTCCTTAAAGTAGCAAAACAAGTTGGTATCAAAAAGACCAGACTACCAGGATCATGATTCATAGCCCCCTTAACCATGTCATCTCAATTTTGGCTTAAAACTAGTGCTTTAAGCCATATAGGACTCTCAGCTCTCTTACATGTCAATTTATTTCCACTGACTTCACCAGTTCCAAGCCTAAGGAAATCTACAGTCCAGACAGAAATGCTCCTTCCAAACTGCTCCCATCAACAGTATCCCTCAAAAAAACTTTTTATCAGCCAAGCTTAGTGCTGAGTTTTAAAGTTGCCGAAGATGCTGCTCATTTTAATTTCAGATCTTCAGTCTGAGCAGGATATTCAAGGTTATGAAACTTCATGCATAAGCAGAACTCAGAAATTACACAGTGTTGCTCCTTTATGACATTTATTTAGGGATTCTCAAGAACATTACACTTTTTTCTGTATCAGTTCACAGGTGAAAAGTGACTATTGTGGGACTGCTGGGGAACTAAATCCCTATGCCTTACTTTTACTGGAAAATGTTAAATATTTTACAGGACTTCCCATTGTCTCATTAATGTGTTTTAGGGTACCCGGAATGTTTTGTTTTGTCACCTAATCTATGTATAATTTTTAGCCATTGCAAAAAGGGTTCTGGTTAGTTGAGGCAGCTGAGAGATTTATGAATAATAATTACACTTGCAGCAGATAATGTAATTTCTACAAAACTGAAATCTACTTGTAAATGCCATGATATTTGGTCTCACCAGAATATTGACAGGTTCTTTCCACATCTCACTGAACAGCCTACCTGAATATTGTTTGGTAATTGGTGGTTTGATGTCACATTTAAATTTGTATAAAGGTGTACTATTTACGGATGTCACCTGTCTTTTGACCAAAACCAGTACTTGGGGATAGGTTTCCACATGATACTAAGAAAATTTCCTTGGTGTCAGCATCCACTGTCTTTCCCTTATCTCTTCTAGGTAACTCTTTACCACCAGACTTGTAGCAGCAAACCTGGAATTAAATTCAGCCAAATTTAAGTTTTAAGGTGGGATTTGAGCCTAACTTTAACAGTGTTGAATGGGGAGGGTTATAGAATAATTCACCCTATAAAAAATAGCCATCAAAATCAGCTGGGTTAACTTTGCCTCTGAAGAAGCTCATCTGTGTATTCAGTGTAGATTATTAATTTTGACTAGAAAACAACTTTTAGATGGCTAAACTTGGGTGAGATACAGAGCAATTTCAGTAGCAATCCACATGACAACTTGAAGACCTCAGTCTTCCTCTGTTCGAGTTTCTGCAAAACCCTAAATAAGATAGAAAAATGTAAGAACTTCTGCAGAGCTGAGGACGGGGAACCTTTCGTTCTGCTTCTTTACACCAGGATCTGAAAACCTGAGCCCTCTTGTTGCCAATAGCAGTGGCCCAGATGACAGGAATCAAAGCCAGCAACGTTGTAAGAGTAGGTGAAGTGGGAGAGAGCTACCCCAGAACAACACTGGTCATTAACAGAGCAAATTAACAGGTACACCACAGTATAAAAATGAGCAGATTGGCACACCCAAGGACATCACAGAACTCAGAAGCCAATGTTTCTGCAGTGAAATATTTTCAGCACCTTGTTAACTGGTCTCAAATGGGGCTAGCTGTATATAATCCAGGCTCGAAAGTATTCCCTTCCCCATGAGGAAGGCTGTATTATTAGAGTTTTTGCTATCCTGTGATATTTGTGGTATGCCCCACAGCTGGAGGCAGAATAGGAGTTTGAATGGACTGTTGGCTTCCTCTGCTATATAGAAATAATAATAAAAAAACCCACCCAACCAAACAAAAAGAGCATATGTATACAGATCACTTCTCAAGTATGTCTACAGCAGCTTGCACAGATATGAAAATACTTTATCTATATATTTGTATCTATGTATCTATATCTTCATATATACACATTCACATGCTTTTTTTTTTTAATAACTGTTTCATTTTATTTAGAACTTAGGGGAACTGGTGACTGAAAATGGTTTTGTGTTTAAAAGCCAAAGAAAAGTTTAAATGACCTTAGAGGGCTAAGTTGTGTACTTCTAAGACCTTTTGTATGATCTCTAGAATTGCTGTTGACAGATAGAGCCTGATTGACTGAAAATCAATGTGATTGGATGTTTTTATGGATTATAGTGGCCTCAGCTAATTACACAAGATTGTCTTTCTAGATCCAGGAGGTTTCAAAGCAAACTCCAGGCAGATGTATGCAGCATTAATCTGCAGATTTGACAGTTTTTCCTAATTATCTTTTATAATAGCAGAAACTGGCTCATCTCTGAACTACCAGAACAAATAAGTTCTGTGTTACTATCCCATATGCCCAGCCTCCTTTACTCTCTATATATTTGCCTTCAAGCACCTTTTTTTTAGTGGTTATAAACACATCTCTGCATTTTACCAGGACTTTCCAGTTTTTTAAAGTCAGAATCCACATCCCTTGGTCTTTTCTCACTGTGGGAATTAATGCCTGATCAAACCAGGCAATTTGTTCTTATCATTTACTTTTGTATCTCTCTCAGACAAAAAAAGAAAAATAGGGAAGGGCCTGAAAACACTCTCCTAGTGGACTGTGTAAGAACGGGGAGATAGAGCTCTTTTGTTTCATTTAAATGACATTATTCATCTAAAACCGTATTTTCCCTTAAACAAATAAGATATGTAAAATACAAAATAACTTATTTTCACATTGAACGACCTTCCATGCCCCTCCTCAGGGTTTGTTTTTCAATGTTATTATTTCTGGTTTTTTTTGATTGTAACAAACTTTCTATGTTGTTTGCAGAGAAGCTCTGTTTGTGACTATATCTAGGTCTACAAGAGGTATACTGTACCAGCACTAGCATTTTACCATTGGGCCTCCTTTGGAGTAAGAAGAATCTATTCTTTCCAAAGTCATTCATGAAAATTCAGAAAAGTATTTGTGCTGCATTATCAGTATTTGCATGTGTAGGTCATTGTCCTAAGGTATAACAGCCCAAGGCATAAGTCCCTGCTTTGAAGTTTTTCTCCCCTAGCCCTGAGAACACTTTCTTGGAAGACATTACCTTAAAATAATGTTTCCACAAAAGGGGGTTTCAATTTCCATAATCCCATCTCCCTTTGGAACGAGACCTTGATGGAAAAAGACAAGCTACTGCTTGGTAAAGCTTCAGCTTTATGAATTTTGGCTTTATCTTCATTTCTCCAGCTTAAGAATGGGGATAAGGATAATGATCTTCATTTGATGGACACTGGATGTCATTGTAAAGAAACCCAACAGGCTTTAAATCAAGTGGGTTTATGAGGCTGAATTAATTAATACTGCTAAAGTTCTTTGAAATCCTGAGTCAGAGTACCTATTGAGATGTAAATTTCTGGAGCTGTAAGATACCCCTCCTTTCAGTCAGTGTGGAAGAGTACCCTGAAACACTCCCTGCTTTGGTCACCCAGTGTAGTAACTCACAATGTGCACAACAACTTCATTGGAAAATTATCCCAGACTCCAGAAAAATATATGTCTTTATACTAAACTTCTTCCTACTTTTTCTGAAAAGATACATTTTCAATTTTTTCAATTGTATCACATTCATTCTGGTTTGACCCTTTTGGAAAATACTACAAGCTCTCTTCCCTAGTTGATATTTACACCCACTCAGTGCTTCAAGCATAGTTCAACCAAATTTTTGTGAGAGACTACTGACCACATCGAATTATTTTAATACTCTTGCAAGATTTTTCCACTTCTCTATAGCAGGGAAGAGATAGTGATAAAAAAAGCATTACAGGTGCATCATAATGGAATGAAAATGGTCACTCAATTTCAGAGTAGTCAGTATGACTAGATTCTATTACAAGTGCAGGACCACAGTCATGATTAAACAGGTAGTTTTTAGTTAACTGGGCACTTACTCACTATAAACAGCCTTCATGTTACCTTTAGAGAGGGGAGAAAGTAATGAATTCCCATTCCTTCTTTTCATGCATCCAAATATAGCATTATTTGTGCTACAAATATGGTGAGAAGGGCTGTGTGCATATTCCTCATCGCACCTTGTGACAGTATCTCAATGTTGGTGTCATGTGGCATGGTGCATTTTAGTGTCAGGCACTGCAAGGGATGATGGTCTGACCAGGATGCCCAAATTCACGTTGACTGAGGAATGTCCTGGGCACAGTGCACCTCAGCAGGCGTGGGGACACATTAAGAATGGATTGTGAGGTTGGTTGTAAGTCAGTCCCCAGATCTTGTGTTGTCTAACAGCTTTTGTAGGTGCAACACATTCAGCCTTTAGGGACAACCTGACAGTTTGGGAGATAATGCTAATTTGAAAGAATAATAGTACTCTGAAGGTTGGTGCAAATGTTCAGAAAGACACCAGGAAAAGAGGTGATTTGGTAGTGTGCTTCCTTCTGATTGGCAGCACACCTGACACACACAGTGTTGTCAGCGAGACGGATCAAAACCAGGTCCCTGCTGGATCTCTGAAGCTCCTGCAAGAGCAAGAACTGGCTCTGTCGGAGACCAGGGTCGCATCAGCAACTGTTACATGTCGGACACTGCAAAGGAGCAACCCAGTCCTGCTGTAGGTTGCACCATCACCAGACCACACTTTCCTTGTCATGGCTGTCTTCCATCTTGGATCTTTAGTGACTTACTGACATTCACCTTTGACTGCTCAGGATACTACATGCAATTAACATCTTGTCCTCTTGCTCCCTCCCTGACCATGTATGGGTATGGGGTAGGAGTGGGGTGTGAGCGGGTGTAAACTGTAGTACCTGCAATAACTTTAATGGAATTTACAGCAGCTACGAACCCGTTCCTCCATACTTTATCCCTGATTTATCATTTTTACAACATTTCACTGTGAGAGTTTATGGCAATTTATGTCATTACACAAATTATACAAATTGCCATTAACTGATGTAATGTACTATAAAGAATTGGAAGCATGAAGAAAAAAATTATTTGAATTTTTCTTCTGCATGTTTGCATTGCTTTATAGCTTAATTTATCAATTCAGTTAATTGAAATTTATATCATTAGAAGAAAATGCACTGAGGTGCTTTCTTTCCTCTTCTTTTTGTCTGGTTTTTAAATTATTGTTTCTTTTTCTTTTTTTTTTTTTTTTTCATGGGGCCATAATTGCTGAACCTTGTCTCTGTCAAAGGAGATAAGGTGAAAATGACAACCATCATTTCTATCTCTTTCCCCGGAGACTAAACATATCACCTCTGTGTTAAATTTACCTCCACACATCTTTGCTTTAGGCTTGAGAGTTAATCCCAAACAGTACTTTTAATTCTGAAAACATCACACATTTTTCAAAGAGGAATAAGCAGCCTATTTTAGTTGCTTAATCTCCCCCTATTTTTTAGAGATGTTTCATTCTCCAAACACAAATTATGGTCTGTCACTGAGTGGCTCATCCCATAGCTGCCCCTCCTGTTATTAACAGTAAAATTTCAGGGCTACATTAATTCTTCATCACAGAAGAACCCCATCGTTACCCAGGTTTTTTTTGTGATGTATGTTACAAAAATACAAACTGAAAGGCTGTCCCTCTCACGAGAGTTGCAAAATCTTATGAGAGAAGAGGCAACTTACACCCATCTACAGGCAACAGCTGAACAAAGACAGACAACAATGTCAATGCCAAAGAGAGACTCACAGCATATTCCCTGCTGCTTTCCCATTACACATGTTTTCATTTGGAGGGTTACAGGAAAGGTAAATTGGAAACATGCTAAAGCAATTTGTTTTTCCTCTTTCTTACGTGACCTGATCTCATACTGAATAAGTCTGTGAGCCTGAAGGTAAAGAAAAAGAAGAAATAAAAATACCAGCTTCATAGTTCAACTTAGGAAGTTCTACATGGCCTCAAGACTAGTCTGAAATTACCCCAGTGCTAACAGACTTATTTGTTTTTTTTATTTAAAGAGAAGCTAGAGTTGAGACACATAGCTTGAGATCTAGAAGGTTACCAGGATTTTGAAATTTTTGTGAAATCTCTGTGTATTCTGGGTTGTGCAGTATATAGAAGTGACAGCCTGATTCACAGAGAGGGCAGAAACATTTTCCCTATGCCTGATTGCAATGGATTTAGCCATATAGACCCTCCATGCATTTATTCTAGGTGTATTGCCTCTTTAAATCACTTTGGACTGTTTGCTTCAAAGACTGCCTTTCATGCTCATTAAGTACAGACTATCAATGTACAAAGGCCAAAAGGTCATTTCCACCTTTGCACAAACAAAAATATCTCAGCATTAGATGAGTAGTGTAAGCTTGTTGTCTCATGATGAGGTTGACCAAGGTTGCTTCTTAGTGCAACGCTGTTTTCTCCCCTGTTGCCCAGCTGTTGCATGATCTTATGCTTATACTACGGTTTCTCTAGGGCAGATCTTTTCCTTTCTTGAGGATCAGCCACATCACTGGGCTACTAAGATTTGTTTTTGATTACCTCTCCATGGTCCTACATGCCATCCCACATATGACTTGTCCTTGGCAGGGGGAAGAGAATTGAACACAGATCTCCACTATTTTGGTCGAGTATTATGACCGATATAAAGCGAGAAGAAACTGTCTCTCCGTATTTCTAGACAAAAATAGACGTGGTTGCAGTGCTTGGGGGATGACCTCAGGCTTGTCAATACACGTTAGACTTATAGGATCTTCATCCTGGAGGACTGAAAAAGTTTTAGGTGAAAGAGCAGCTAGTTGTTGAATCCCAAACACCAAGAGACAGAGAAAGGCCCCAGGGTATTCGATCCATCCATGATTGTGGTGCATCTGTAAAGCAAGGGCAAAAAACATACTTAAATATCCAAAAATCTTTTTTTCGTTAGAAGTCATGAGCTTGGAGATACCCACACTGCAATTTACTTCAACTAATTTTAGCTGTTTAATAGTCATTATCTACTTTACAAAATTATTTGTATAGACTCTAAATTCAGTGGTGAGCAACAGAGAATGATTTAGATATTTTAGATTATTATCTTTTCCTTGTTTAGGTTCTTCATTTTTAGACATATAAAATTAGGGGAAATGTACTACATTCTAAATGCACATATGCAAAAGTAAGGTTTTAAGTATTACTTGGTAAAATCCTGTTCCAAATTCTGCCTACAGTGAAACTGAAGTGTGGATTTGGTTTAGAAATCTGCTCCTTATCCTCTAAACTTTCAAGTTCAGATCTTAATAAGATCACTGGGAGCCAGGAACCCAAATACAATTTTCTCGGTTTTCAGGATTTTTATTTTTTAATTATGCACCCCTTAAAAAATTCAAATAGCTTAATGATCACTATTCTAGGGTCCATACAAACCAATAAGCTGCTATAGATCTACTGAATTGAATGAATTAGCTGCAGAGTAGTTGACCTCCAACATCTGAGGAACTTAAAAATATTTGGGGAGAAAAATGGAAAAGAATAAAGTATTAATTGACTTTGACATTCAGAATCAGTTAAGCATAAATGTACTTTTTCTTCTATCCTGTTTGTTTTATTTGATTATGATTTCTGCTCTGCTGACTACACAGAACAGTCTAAGCACAGTGTAAACTTCATCAAAATAGTAATAGTTATGGAACAATGAGCAAAAAGTCAAAAGTTACGGCAAATGTTTAACAGCAAATGTAAATTTTTTTCCTCAAAGGAATTTGATGCAATTGCTTTTATTACTAACTGTACTTCACTGCACTTAAAGGTACACCTAAAATTCACCCATTGAAAATTTAGCCCATATGTGCCACAATCAAAAAAAATCTCTAGGGAAACGTGATCATATGCTGTGATGACTTTCTAGGGAGCAGCAAAAACAAAGGAAAAATAACTACTCCTATTTCCAGATAGAGAGGACAAGCTTAAGATAAAAAATAAGGGAGAAAAATGAGCAACTTATAACAAGTGTCTTAACAAGATAAAATTGCCCTGTAAAATGAGCTAAACACTGTTCTGTCATTAGAGCAGACATCAGCAAAATATTTTGAATAAACTGTACACTCTTAAAGAGAATATAATTTTCCATTAAAAGTTTTTATTTCCCCATTGTTTTTCAATGAGTGTACTTGCTATATTTTCAATTTCTACAGAGTTAACTTTCACAGCAGAGGGAAATAATGATGTTCATACAGCCAGTCACTGTGACAAGTTTTCATGAACTCAGATTAGAAAGTGGACAAGTAGTCATTAATACTATCAAAGGATGGAGGCCAAGGAATTTGGAAATAACTAAATGAAAATTGGGGTTTTCCATTAGCAAATATTTTTTTCATAATAGTAAATTAGTGGATAATATCTGTCCTTTATTTTTCATCCCTAAAATGATCTATCTTTGAGAATGCGCTTGTAAGATAAACCAAGACAGTATGAGGAAATAAATGCAGAAGATCTCCCGGATAAAAAGGAGACAATGAAGATTAAAAATTAAAATAAAGCAGGAGATGCAACGGGGAAAACAAACTCTCTTCCATTATTTCTACATTCATCTTTTTCTGTTTTGCAGACTTACTTGAGGGACTAATGAGCCCTGGGAACAGCTAGCTGAGTCTTCCCAGCAACTTGCGGCATTTGGGACTGAACATATGATTTCAAGTCCAGCAGCTGCTCTTCTTTTTCCAAATTAACACAGCTGTTTTGGAGGTTATAATAAGTCAAATGAAGAGGGTAAAATAGAAGGTGTGGACAGAGAAGGAAAATGAAATTACATACAGCAAATCCTGTCTTTAAACCTTTACTGAAAGTTGTAAGATGTTAGCCTGGAGGAGAGAGGCAGGGAGGCATATCTGCTCTCCTGGCATCAATGGATATTTTTTCTTTGATATGACAGCACCCAATCCATGCAGACCTTGGATTCTTCATTGATATTGTCAAAGGATATTTTTGTTAGTAGCAATCTTGGAAGTAGTGAAGACAATAGAACTAAGGCATTTCAGGACATTTTATGGAGTCCCATGATAATATGGCTTCAGCATTACTGTTCTTATTGACTAGCGATGAATTTGAAGCTGGTGCCCTGGAGGTGAAAAGCACATTTGCTCACTATAAATTTCTTGAATGCAACTAGTAAAGCAGCATATGTCATAACAATACAATGTTCAGTTCTGGATCTAAGCACAAGAATTTATTATAAATTTGAGAAAGTGTTTGCATTCATGTAGGCTGCCGCACAACAGATCAAACTGGGGTATCTTCATGAACGAGCACTGGGCTTATCGTCCTCAGACCCTTGCCTCCCGAAATGAGCGTGGGATGGGTATCCTGTTGTTGAAATAAAACCTTTGGAGAGACACAAAAACGGAGAAAAGGATTTCATAACACCATTGCATCAATTCAGCCAGCCTGGCTACCAACCTTTTATCCTGACACTTGTGTCTAGTACATCATAAACAAATGAAAAATCCAAGGTACAAGAGTATCTTAATAATCTGTGCACTATCAATCAATCAATCAATCAATGATTCAATATTTAAAAGTACTTGAAGAATAATTTCTTTTTCAGTTCTCTTTGTTAAATACTTATTGAAGTCTTGCCCCACATCTT
>NW_009606494.1:27360-56753 GCF_000690535.1 Cariama cristata | reverse complement strand
TCTTTTTAAATGTTTCCCCCCACTTTTTTTTTTTTTTTTTTTTTTTTTTTTAATTTACTTACTGTTGCTCCTAAAAGTTTTTATGCAAGAGAAAGACTGAATATCCAGGCCAGGCCTAAGCATCCTTGGGTATGGCAAAAGGCAGCTTCTGTTAATCTGTCATTTGCCTTTTATGCACAAAAGCACAGTTGGAGGTATGCTCATTTGTACAGCACTTGTTACCTTTGAAAAAGGAGCAACTTACTTTTTTTTCCACTTTGTAAGTCTGTTTGAACATTTAAAACGGTGGTTTAAAAGACTAACTTACTCTTTTTTTTTTTTTTTCTGCTTTGTTTGTATATAAACTGATAACAGTCTTTCCATTTGTAGCAGAAAAATATTGGAGATTTCTGACACGTCTGGATTTCATCTCTGTCAGCAATACTCTGGTGGTAGCCTTTTCAGCTTCACTTCACTTGAGGTTAACCCATCCTTCAAATTAAATACTCTGAGTCTAATTTGGCTCTATGGGGAACTCAGAATTATTCACTTGACACCATCATCTTCTTTCTACCCTCAAACTAGAAAATAAAACCTGAAAGAAAGTCAAGTCTTAATAACATTCCTCTCTGTCACCTATCCTGAGTGAACCCCTTTCTTCCTAAAGCTTCTGGGTGATGGATATTTGCAGCTCTATTGGAGAACGTATTCTGAGTTTTTTTGGAACAAGAGTGTGGTTCTGATTCAGGGCCCTACCCAATATGTCAGCATCACAAAGAAATGTTCTTGAAGCAGGCTGAGCCCTCAGTCAGCACCGCTTCAGTGGGATGCCTCCTGCATCCTGTGACGTGGCTGCAGAAGAGAAGCTATCAATGCCCCCAGGCAGAGGAAGGCAAGATTCTGGCCCACTCCCTTTCAAACACTGACTGAAGAAGTCTCAGTTCACTTCTCAATTAATTCAAAAGTTAGTTATTTGATGTTTTAAAGTGGCAAACACTGTTACTTTTCTCCCTCTTTTCTGTAGCATCGCTACATGCCAAGGTACCGTGAACGGATCACTGGTCGGCCCAGACCAGGGAAGAAACAGATAACACACACAGTGTGAGTGTCAACTTCCTCGTTTATTGCACAGTTAATTCCTTTTATACAAACACATCACAGGGAAGTGGTGTCTAGCTCTCTATCTTTCCGTGACATCGCGAGATCTTCCGAACGTCGCACCCTACACTTTTCATCCATCTCTCTTTTCAAACAGAAACTGGTGGAGAACCAAAGACTATCCCTTGCCATACAGAGGTCCTGTGCATGGTATTGTAGGACCCTGAGCTGGGTGAATAGTATCTAACTGGAACAAAAGAACAGTTTTTCAAATGGGCAGGCTGGGTTTATGTCAATGAGATGATTCAGGTTAGTGAGTACTGCTCTCAGTAGGATGTGGTTGCCAGAGCAGGCACTAAGTGAGCAATTAATAAAGCAGAAGTCAGGTATGTATGGCTAGTTTTCCTTACAGTTCCACATCTGGGATATCGCACATCTCATTCCCTGGGTGCTTACATGAAATAAACCTGTGAAATAAAAGAGTTTACACCTAAGGGCCATCCCTTGGCTTAGAAGATAGTATGCAGCAAGTGCACTGCAAAGAAATGCACATAGAAGCGAAAAAAGGGATATATATGTGATCTTATTTGCAATGGAATAATAACAGGGAACATCAAGGTGAGTTTGGGATGTACTGAGACCTCAACTCAAGCTTTTTTGTAGCTTGCCACACAACCTTACCATTATCTTAATATATTTAATTATTAATATCTCCGTGGTGATGAATCAAAAGTACTGCATTTGACTGGCACAGGATGGTAAGTGCTTTGAAAGTCATTACCTTAAACACAAAAAGATTTTGAATAATCCTTCAAAATGTCAAGGCACACATCACATCAGCAATTGTTAAATATTTCTTCTGAGGAAGAAGTTAATTTAAAGCACTTTTGATGTTCAATGCCATTCACGACAGCAGCTGAAAATTAACCCTGTGTATTTCCCTCCCCTAGATCTTAGCAGCCTCAGTATAATGTTCTAGGGTGGTAGGACATTTTCAATGCATCTTATCAGAAAGAAATCAAGGGCAGCTTTAAGAAGCTTGAAGGATGAAAAGCTCCACAAAACTTCTAAATTGATCCACAGGAAGCAAGGAAGTGGAGATATTTTCTTGTCAAATCTGTCTGTAAAATGGGTCCATTAAAATTCTTCTTCTACTGCCAAAGATTGTCCTCCCTGCTGAGTGAATTTCACTGAGGAAGTATCAAGCTCCTGGGCAGGATGATGCCCCCTTCCTGTGGGAGGCATAAAGCTGTATTTGGCAGTTTTTGTAGTAATTCACCCCCTTGCTAGATAAGTGGGAATGCGGAGAAAGTGTGATGAGAGTCTAATAAACCTGTAGACATATGTATGTGTTGTTGCTAAAAGAACAGCTTGAATTTTTATGATAAACATCAACATGGCTGGGAAGTTCTGAGTTGACTGTGAAACCAAAAATTTTTTAAAAGTAGTCTGTAAAGCTATGAGTTACAAAATCCTTCCTTCCTTCAATGGGCTGGCTATTACTCATTCCTCTTTTAAATGGATTGAAGTTTTGCAGTCTTGGGAATCAGATTAATCCTCAGGACGAGATGCAAGGGAGTACTTGTCTGGGCATTGCTGAGGGTTTGCCTTATCTAGGGAAATCATCACTTTTGTAAATCTGGTGCCAAATGTTGAATTAGAAAATGTGAATCTCTGGGATTTCCAGGGATGTAAAAGTAATCATTAATGTGAGTACTTCTTGTCTATGGTTTTATACCTCCATTCTTTTAAAATATCTTCTTTTTTTTTCCTTCTAATTATCTAATCTCTTCACACCAAACTTTACCAATACCCAAAATGTTTAAAAACACTGCCAACAGCAGAATTTTAACATTGCCTTAATGCCTGAAACTTCTCACTCTGACCTAAATATATCCTCTAAGGAGGTGATAAGCCTCAGATACTTATTATAGTGGGGCATTGTTTTTGGGTTACTCTTTGGGAGACACTGTAAATAACAGCAAAACAAGCAAGCAACAAACATACAAACAAACAAAACTTTGTATTTGCATGGCTACAGATATATGAGAGAAGAAAAGAAAAAATATAGGCTGGAAAATGTTCTCCATTTTCAAGAAAATATTCTGTCCCTAAATTTTGAGAGCAAGCCACTTGCTGAAGGCAGACATAATTAATGAAGTGAGAAGTTCCATAAACATAGTGAGATTCATTGCGACTTAAATGTCAGAACAATATTCAGAAATCTTAAATTCTTTTGTGTGAGTAAAATCTGACTGGAAATTTTTGCTTCCTCATGAAATTGCTTGTTCATCCTCAGTCTGGTTGAATTCACAGAGTGGCCAGGAGCTATTGACTGGAGTAAATAATCTCTGATCTCTGATAGCCACAAAAAAAAAAAAAAAAAGAAAAAAAAGGAGAAAAGCTCACTTAGGCTGTCTGGTCCTGTAGGTGTGCAGAAGCAGTGTTAGACTTTTCATTCATAAGAAATAGAAGCACTTGACAGGGGTCTGTACACTGGAGGAGAATGTGGTGAAGAAACCTAGTGAGACAGCTGAAGCTCTGTAATGATCTTCTCACCTGTTACTATTCAACAGAATAGAAGTGAGGTCTCCAAGACAGAGAACAGCATGTACCTTCAGCGATAAACTACCGAGTTCTACCTCACAAAATGAAGTATGTCGGGCGTAGAAGCTAGGAAATGCAGACTAAAAGACAAACCTGACTGTTATCACCAGAATAAACATTTTCAGTTAGCCATTAGTAGGTCTTTACCTCACCCGACAGGACATAAGAGTGGAAACATATTTCAAGACAAGAAAGTATTTAATAGAAAAGTCTTTTAGGATTTTATAAAAATGTGATGTAAAATAGATATAAAATGTTAAAATATGCAGTGCAAAGCAACAAAGACTCGTATCTGTGGGAGTTCCACCAGTGTCCTCACTATTAATTTATTTAGCCTTTAAGTCCCTTTCAGAGATGTATAAACATTACTTACACATGTTTAGCAGCCTGTAATGCCCATTTAATTGACCTGTTCAGGTCACAGAAGGAGTAACTGACTAATTAAAAAAAAAAGAAAATCTAAAGGATCTTAGTTCTAGGCCTAATATTCCTAAATTCCTCATACTGTAAATAGCCTGACACAGCACAGAAAACAAAAGAGTGAAACAACATTTAAATTTTATAAATTTTGGAGATCTCTTTGCAATGGCAAAGCATTCAGTTGTTACCGTTTAGTGAGTTATTTTATAATCAACAAAGGAAGAAGAATACTAAAAAACCCCTGCATTAATGATATTGAATAGTGAAATCCTGCTCAGTTAAGGAAAATAGCAAAACCTCAACTAAAAATTCTTAAACACAAAGGAAATATTTTCCAGTTAAACTGCCAGTGATGAATCTAAGCCATACAGAAGTATGTAATAAATTTAGTTTACAAATTCTGCAGACTACATCTCATTTTTTCCCTTCGTAGCCACTGCAAACTGAACAAGGTGCTCAGACTATTGAGTAGAATAATTTGAGAAACCTGATCCAGCTGTACGTATGTGGCTAAAATATTTCCCAGTAGATGCCTTTATACTATTTATTGATTTTATTTAGTTATCATGAAAAACTCCAGAAGAGTCTTCTAGAGTTAGCTGTATGGCGCATGCAATGGTAATATTAAATACCTGAGTAACGTTCTTCAAGATAACGTGTGCTCCTCCTGCTTACGAAACACATATACCAGTGTGACCTTTTAAGGCTGGGCTGGCTGTTAAAGCGGATGACAGATGATCTCTGTGAACCCTGTCCTTTCCCAGAAGGGGAAGGGGAGGAGACAAAGGAGAAAGACCTATGGGTTGGAAAATAAAACCAATTTTAATAAAACAGTTAAAATGAAAAATAGTATAATAATATTAATACTAATGCTACCAACAATAGAAATAAAAATATACAAACCCAATATTGATCTTCCCAATGATGACCATGGAACTGTGTGCCATGGTGGCTCACACCACTGATGCAGGAGGGTGGGCACTGGGATGCCCTGGACTGGACTCAGCAGCAGACAGGAACCGGATTCAGGAATACACAGACTGGGATCGGAGGCAGGAGAGCGAGCACAGTCCCACAATGATGCTGGCCATTAAAGAAAAAAAGCTGACCCCTGTGATCCCTTAGCTTTATACTGAGTATGACGTGTATGGGATGGAATACCTTGTTGGTCAATTTTTGGTTGCCTGTCCCCTCCACAACTTCTGGCAGGTGTGACCTTTTTAGGCCTCCCCACCCGTGGACCACAAGAGAGCCAACAGTGACTCTGATTCCCACAGAAACAAGCACAAACATGGGCCTTTTTGCATAAAAATCCCACCACTACCTTATCAATAACTACGAACATGAAGAGCCATCAACTCTAAAAGCAGATACTGTCTGAAAAGCATGTAATCAGCTTCAGAAAATGCAGTTACTTAGAAGAAACTTAACTGAAGGAAAATCTACTGGAAAGAGAATTGGTCCTGTTTTAGTCAAACTGGGGTGACCAGTGATATGCAGCTAGTTTTGTATCCATTCCATCTTTGGCCTTTCAGACAAAGATAACACTGAGTGCCAGGGATTATGGACATAGGGAATTGAACTTGGTTATTCTGAGTGAAACTATCAGTATATTTCCCAGATTTGTCCATTTAAAGGTTGGAAGAGGTCAATACAGCTATGTAAATGAAAACTGTATGTAACACAAGCCACAGATTTCAACATTCCTCTTCTCTGTTACCTTCAATGACTTCATAGCCTGCTCACGAAGACACCAAGGAGTCAGACTAGAAGACAGCACTATCTAACTGGGCCATATTTGAATCAACACAATACCTATTCGGTAAGTAAATCCACAGCAGTCTAAAGGAAACATTGCTTCCAGCAGAACAGGAACAGTTTGCCATGATCCAGTTGTCCCTCACCTCCAGGCATCCCATGCAACTATTTCAGCATTGGTGCAGTCATAGCAGTGTAAAACAGACAAATATAAGAGAATAGTGTAAGTGGTACGGTATTGTTTTGCCAAGAAAATTTTCATCTCACCTGTCCTTCACGAGGAGGCTGAAATATCCGTGGAAATGCATTGTAGACTTTGCTGCCTTTTATTCGGGAACCATTAAGTGCATTTACATTTTCTGTGAAACTCCATCAACTTTCCAGCTTTTCTTTTTGAACCTTTTCTTTTTCCCATTAATCTGTTAATAATTGTTGCTTTCCTGGCACCCTTGTTCTGTTGGGTTATTATGCATTCCTCAGCATTGTGAAAAATGAAAAATGGAAAAAAATCACATGCTTTTCAGCTGACTTAACACTGCGTAAAATGCTGAAATTATTAATTGAACATCTTGATTATAAATTAGGTGGAAATAATGTTGAAGAAGCAGCCTCTAGTCATATAGGTTTATTATTAGGGCTACGCACTGAATGATTTGAATTCCATTCGAGCAGTGGTAAATATAGTTATTATGGAAGAATGTGAGCTCATGGATTTTGGCTGAATGTCAGCTGAATCAAGCAGGATTTTTCATCCATAATTTAAAATTGCGTGTCCTAAAACAATGTCTGTGTTATCTCCTACTTCCACCCTTGCAAGAATAACGTGGTTATGATCTTACATAAGATAAGGAAATTATTTCAACCACTACAGAATAACTAATTGCCAATAATACTGTTGTCAGCTGTCCCTGTGTGCAGCAGCACCCTATTGTGCTAAGCAGAGTAGACTCACAACACAAAGTTTGCAGTGCATTTGTGTGATAACCGGAGAATTGCAGCTGCTATAGGAGATTTCATCATTAACGCTGGTGATGTTAGATGACCTTATATAATTTGTTTGGATGCCAGACTTATTAAGTGGAAAGATATTATCCAGACTTCATGGGTGCAGTTTTTACTCCCCTAGTGTATTTAGCAGGGCCAAGGTTTCATGATAAGAGTTGCTCAGTCGGATACCACACAGTTTAATGTTACCTCCTAAGTCATAATTTCTTATCCTCCTGATTTACCTTAGCGTTATCCTAGATTGTATATGTGTTGAGCTATTATTTGTGCTATAGTATATACAACACTGACCTTGGTAGAGTCCCAGGCTGGACGAGCCATTTAGGCACTACCATAATAGATATGTTAAACAACAGCTACAATTGTTGTCGTCTATCTAGATAGGCTTGGAGCTCAAGATCTGCTGTTTGACAAATGTGCTGCTTCACCACTGCCGCAGCATTGCAAGGGAACCCTATTAATCTTAACAAATAATGCAAAAACAAAGGCAGATCTGATTTGAGGGAACTGAAAGGTCCATCTATGTTTGTTTAGGGGCTCTGGAGGTTTAGGGGAAAGGTTCAGCTGAGAGGTTAAGAGCTTAGCTTTGTCCTGGATTGAAGTAAGCTCTTCAATCTGCACAGCTTTTCCTTGAGGTTGCAGAAATCTGATGAGACCTTCATTATTTCAAATTTCAGAATACCCTTTATGTTACTATTTTCTTTCTCTCCTCCTGACTCTAAGCTGTTTCACCTCCTCAGATAAGAAAAAGACCCAGTGGCTGGTGGCAATCCTGGGCTGCAACCTGGTGACCCATTATAATTTCCTGGCTGTTCTGGCTCATCTGAGCTTTCCAGACTCAGTTCTGTAAGTTACTTGCTGGGAGTAAGTTGCTAGGAGATGAGGGCTTCTTATACTGGTAAGGGGTACTCTATACCTCTCAGGGTTACTCCTTGTATCCTAGACTCTCATTCTGGACACAGTGAGATGTGGGAAGCCTGAGGAATGTAGGGCTATACCATATTCTTCTGTGCAGAAATAGCATATGGGGAGAATAGCCAAGAACATGCATACATAAAGGCAAACAATTTCTACAGTTCCCACTCCTGCAAGTCCTCCTCCATATCTGTATGAAGCCAGTAACAACATAGCTGCCTAGAGGTCTAAATCTAGGTAAGGGGATAAGTGAATATTGTTCTAAATTACCTAAAAAAATATCCACAAAAACTCCCAAGCAAAAAATATACCTGCACAAAGATCCTTCCTTAGTTCCCATGTGAAATAGTTTATACAGCTGTGGAAACAAGCAAAGAAGATACAAAGTTTGATCAAGAGCCCTGAGTTTGATGAGCAACCTGACAAGTCAGAAAACCGGATTTCTGCAGTAATTCCTGTGTAATACTGTCAAACAGAAATTTACAACATAGCATGCAACTCTCCTGACACAAAAGGGACCAGAAGAGTGTCAGTGCAGATCACTTATGGAAGTGTGACTCACGTTGTCTAAATGGGGATGTCTGGATTTGTACGTTTAAGTGATTCTGTTAGGGAGGACGGGCTCTTGTGTCCCTCTGTGTCTACTAGATGCTTAGAAAATCAGATACTGGCTGTGGATGATTACTGGATAAAACACGAAGAGCACCAAATTACTTTGTTCTGAGGCACTGCTCTGCGTACTTTAGATGGAACTAGAAAATAAATTCACTTGACTGACAAGGACGGCTTGCCTTGTTGCTGCTTTACATCATAGCTGGTCAACCTAATGCTGTCAAGTTACATGTGGCTTGAAACCTGCTCAAGAGTGGCTTGTTTTCTTGGGGTACAACAACAGATATTAGAGGTGGCTGTGGGGTTTAACTGTACATGCTGAAGTTCTGGGCTTCAAGAAAAATGTGCAAGGAGGTCTGCTGAAGTCAGAAACATCAGCAGACTAGCCTCATCCTCTCTGGAAATGTGGGACCTAAGGCAAAATGTTCTCACTATCTACATTCCTGGAGCTTCTCACCTTGAATATCACAGGCATGTGATATCTGTTCTGACAGTACAGGTGTTTAACATCCGCTTTGTGATTTGGCTACATTGTCCCCAAATACTGTAATGTTCTCCACTAGATTAAGAGAGACCTGCAGAATGTGCTCCATGCTTCTCTTTTTGAGAGTATGTGTGCTTTTCCTAATGTACAGTTAACTATATTAACTTTCCCTTATTGATCAAACTTTCCTCTGGACTTGCAAGCTTCTCAGGTGCTTGGTTGACAGCTATTTCTTCTGTTCTCAGTGTTAGATCAATTGACAGACTTGGAGAAGGAGAGAATTCTTCTAAAGTAAAAGTCACTGTTCAGTTATTTTCATTGTGTTGGTTTTGTTTTACTAGTTAGTGTCATGAAAAATACACCAGAACTGGTATCGAGTTATTAATCGAATAATAGCTAATGTGTTTGTGCTCTCCCCTTCTTCCTGACATCACTGATTCTACAAATTTATACCATGAATGTTCTACTCTGGTTATGGAGTAGGAAAACACCAACGTAACTTTCCCTTGAATTAGCATCTGTATCTGGTCTTACAATATATTGCTAAGGACAAGCTACTGACCTGTCAGTTTCTGGGTACTGAACATCTTCTGGTGAAATGCAAGAAGATTTTTTAACCTGTTACTCAGTTTTTTGAATGCAGGCCCACTGTTGCAATACGAGAATTGTTCCAAAAATGTTTAGGAAGTTAGAGCTGTACCAAGGGGTATCATGGCTCATCCATTTTGTTTCTTCATCAGTTTGTATCAGCTCCAAATGCTCCAGAGGGAGATGAAAAAGGGCCAAAACTATCAGAAGCAGTAAATTTTAAGATTGACATCATAAAACACAGGTAAATAAAATGTTCCTCTAATATTTCAATGTTGTTTTTTGCCACGAATTGCAATACTTAACTTCCTCAATTGTTGTTACTATTTTTAATCTTCAAGACACAAAAACCATGACATAGTGATTACCATTTATTGTGCATTTTTTATGTTTAAAATCTTGATGAAAATATTCTAGGCTAGACCATCTAGCTAGGGTTTATCATCTAGCAATGACTAGCATCAGGTATTTGTAGAAAGGCTATCAGACATCAGGGTATGTAACAAGTGTGCTGGCTTTCAGCAAGGTGTTTGAATATTTAGAATTATAGAATCATAGAATCATTTATGTTGGAAAAGATCTTTAAGATCAAGTCCAAGCATAAACCTAACACTGCCAAGTCCACCCCTAAACCATGTCCTTGAGCACCACATCTACACGTCTTTTAAATACCTCCAGGGATGATTTTAAGTACTACCACTTCCCCGGGAAGCCTGCTCCAATGCTTGACAACCCTTTTGGTGAAGAAATTTTTCCTAATATCCAAACTAAACTTCCCCTGGCACACCTTGAGGCCATTTTGTCTTGTCCTATCACTGATTACCTGGGAGAAGAGACCGACCCCCGCCGTGCTACACCCTCCTTTCAGGTAGCTGTAGAGAGCGATCAGGTCTCCCCTCAGCCATCTCTTCTCCAGACTAAACAACCCCAGCTCCCTCAGCTGCTCCCCATCAGACTTGTGCTCCAGACCCTTCACCACCTTCGTTGCCCTTCTCTGGACTCGCTCCAGCACCTCAAGGTCTTTCTTGTTGTGAGGGGCCCAAAACTGAACACAGTATTCAAGGTGTGGCCTCACCAGTGCCAGGTACAGGGAGATGATCACTGCCCTGGTCCTGCTGGCCACACTATTCCTGATACAAGCCAGGATGCTGTTGGCCTCCTTGGCCTCCTGGGCACACTACTGGCTCATGTTCAGCCTGCTGTCAACCAACACCCTCAGGTCTTTCTCCACCAGGCATCTTTCCAGCCACTTATCCCCAAGCCTGTAGCATTGCATGGGGTTGTTGTGATCGAAGTGCAGGATCCAGCATTTGGCCTTACTGAATTTCATAAAATTGACCTCAGCCCATCAATCCAGCCTGTCCAGATCCCTCAGGACTTAACAAGACACAGACTGCATTCACATTATCATATTTAACATCAAGGGACCACTCTGCCATATGAAAATTCTTGCTATCTCTGTTTCACCGTCAGCATCTTCTGTTTTGTAGCAGACAGACCAACATCTGATGTCATAAAAATCAGAAGTGGAAGTGGACAAATTTCTTCCTTTCTGAGATTCCTTTGGATACTAGGTAGAGCTGTGTATGTTCATCATCAAATTACTAGGGAAGAAGGAATCAGGGATCTGACAGAAAGCCAAACCTTACATTATGTAGTAGAACCAAGGGATCTTTGACACTTCAAGGATATAGTTTTAATAAGATCATTCTGATTAAACAGCACATACAAGTGTGTTAGGGAAACTCAAAAAGCCACAGCCAGGACTTTAGCTAAGGCAGTGTCTGAACCAGTAAGTTAGATACGCTTTTAAACAAAGGAAAAAGGATTCAAGTTAAACACTACATCAAACAAAAACCAAACACTAAGTATGGTATTCACTCCTCTAAATTTTGTCTGTTTAAATATGAGACATGCAGTTTAACTTGTGTACTAAGACACCTTCTGTAGTCAGCAGTGGAAGGATATAACTTCCAGATAAACAGTAAAATTCATGAACATCAAATTCATCAACAAAAAGATACCCGAGATGGGGGTGAGATCAATCATCCTCTTCCAGTCACTGTTTTTCTCTATTGACTGCAGAGAAAGTCTGGATTCACAGATTAAATTTGATACCTAACTTTTAGACAGATAAAATTAAGTGAGATGAGTCTTACCCTAAATATCTACCACCCCATCATTTTTTTTCACGGTTGGATTCATTGCTGTTAATGGTTGATTTCACTTTCAGCTCTTATACACTGGCATTTGCTCTTGCTCTCTGTTTTTCTATATTTCAGGGGAATATTTATACTGAGTAAATAAAACATTGTCCAAATTACAGGAAAATCAGTTTTCTGTGTATTTTTAAAAAAACTTACATAAATCTCACATAGTAAACTTAATCTCTCAATTGTTGCCTGCATGTCAAAAGAAAAAAAAATTGGGGGAAAAGGTTCCTTATACCCTGTTTAGAAAGTGTAAATTTGCGAAGCTCTTTTACTCCTAGTTCACAGATACAAACAAGAGTTTGCAAGGATTTGCTTTTCAGAGATCGTTTCTGTCCTGAAAAGAACTGTCTGATTCCTGTAAACAACAGCCCAGAGTAAATCAACATACAGTTTGGATTTTTGATTTATAGCAATGAACTGTTTTGTGTAAAACAGCCAATGATCCTCAAAGAAAGGTGCCCTGAGGCTTTAAGGCAACTGAGACTGTGCTCAGAAACCGACTTCAAGTGGAGCAACCTGGTTGAAATATTATCTCCCCGGTTTGAGCAAGTTTTTCGTTTTTAATTGAAAGTAGGAGCACTGGGCTGAATATAAAAGGTCTCTCAGTTTTCTGCCAAAGCTCCATGACACCACACATCAACATCTTTTTCTATTTATCAATGAGTTATTTTGCAATTTTGGAGGAGTAATCTATAGCTGGATCTACTCCACAGTGTTCTGACGTAAAATAAACCCTTGTAGCTACCCTTGTCAGTAATTGAACTCATGCTGTGTAGTTCTTGATTGAGGTTCAACTTCAGCATCTTGTTACAATGCAGGTGGACATAAGTGAGCGGTGGAGAGAATTACAGAGTAATTGCAAATGGGAATATATATAGATATGTAAAAATACCCTTGTTTAATATTTTTTAGTTTTCCTTCTGGTGAAAGTTTGGGAATTCCTGCTTTCACTGGAACCCAAATACATTTTCAGTTGTTCATATTTTCTGTAAGACTTCATGCTGGGTAAATTATATCTGCAGCAGTAGAGCATCAATGAGAGGCAGAGAGGCAAACGCTTTAATCACAGACAGAATTCAGAACAGCGACATAACCTTATGCATTTTCCATCCTACCAGCCTGAAGGTCATTACATCTCAAATGGGATGAACAAAAGAAGAAACTCTGTTTTGTGAGAATGGACATCTTAACTAACTTCCCTTTAAGTATATGACAGTTGCTAGCAAGTGTCAATAGTGAAGGCTTTCCGTGAGCAATACAGCCAGAAAAAATCAGGTCAAAAATAACAATCAGAAAACCACTAGTTATCCCAGTTCTTGGCAGACCAGCTTCCTTTACACTGCTTTTGAAAATACCAGCTGGTAATGTACAGCCATGTTTCCATATGCAGACCTTAAATACACATTTGTGGAAGTATATCCTTGGATGTAGTTTATCTCAAAGCCACAGTCCTTCAAAGACTTCTTAGGATGACTTTCTGGGAAGCATGGAACTGTCTTTCTGTCTGACAGTGAATGGTTCAAGTTGCTACAGCTAATGGCATTACTCTTAAATACGTGGTTCATGTGACCAAGACTTGAGCTCCAGCACTGAAATCCTCAGAAATTTTGTGTAGGCAATCCTGTGAAGCAGTAATGGGTATTTTACTTTAGAAAAGGGGAAAAAAAACCTATTACCAACAATTATAAAAAAAACAAATTAAGAAACTTGCCCCTTCAAAAGCAGATATCAATCACCTTGTCAAAGAATTAGCAGAACCACAGATTTCAGTGTTTTCTTTCCACATGCTAAAAATTGTAGCAGATTCTGAAATCTGTTACAATAAAGTGAAAGGAAAAGAAACAGGCTTCCTCCTGAAGCTTTTCCAAACAGTAAATGCATTTATTTATCAATCTGCAGTATCAGATATACTTGCTCCCAGTGGACTCACTTAGTACCAGGAATTATTGCTGAACAAAAAGTTTATTTAATCTATTATGGGTCAGAATTTTTATCAAGCTGCTTAATTAGAGTTCTCTCTCTCTCTCTCTCTCTCTCTCTCTCTCTCTCAAACAGCTTAATGAGGAGTTTCATCACTTCTGCCAAGATGAGTCAGGTGTTTTCAAGCAGATGAGTGTGATCTAAGTAAATATGCAACATGATATATCTCACTGTATCTTCCATTCAGAAGTGGGATCAAAACCTTCATTAGTTCAATAATATTTCAAGGAACTGTTTTAAACTTTTCATAAGGGTATAATATCACACATAACCTTTTTTTAGCTATAGTCTCCTAAAAGTGAAATTTGATGTTTAATGAGAATTAGTCATCTAAGCTCCATGTAGAATTTTCAGGTGGCTTTGTATTAAATAAATCCAATTTTTGGACTCTCTTTCACCAGAGAACTACAGCCACATAACATTTTAATTGAAATTATTTGGTATCAAATGGGAGAGGGAAATGGGAATAACTCTCACTTTGAGAGAACAATTCTCACTTGTTCCAAACAATGACCTCATTCGTTATATGGAAAATATTACTTTATTAAAATACATGAAGAAATAATAGGAATATGGTACATGTAAACAAGCCAGTCATTAAGTTTTACAAAATTACTCTCCTAATTAAAAAAATAGCAATAATCCTGAGTCTGTTATCTGGCATGAAGATTTTCTGCCTAAGTGATGGAAGTCTGAAAAATAACAGTAACTGAAGAGGATCTAATTTACTGGAAATTGTCAAATAACCGTGACTATTACTTCCAGCAGGGTTTCTATCTCTGATATGGCCTGGATTTGCTGAAGTTCTTGTGGCTCTGCATGTGGTGTGCTCCTGCCAAGCAGGACCAGTATCGTGACCAGCACCCTGTATTGAACTTTAAAAATGCAACTTTGTAGAGCAGGTCAGATTTCAAGACTCTGGGAAGATAAGTCACTAAGACCTTACCCTTACACTGTAACAAAATACCTCAGGTGAGGTTGTTGGAAATTTTCCCTCCTATGGAGTTCAGGATTTCTATACATTTTCTGTAGAGCATTTTGATTGAAATCCCAGAAGATGTAAATCCATAAAGGTCTATTGACTTTCAGTGCTACTCCATTGCATGCTCATCAAAAATCTGGTCTCATGGAGTTTTTATCAACGAAAACACAAGAGTCATCGAACAAACTCATGCTTTCAATGAAGTCAGTACAAATTTTGTTAGCTGACTTCAACATCACCAGCGTTTCAATCATCACAAGTGTTTTATAAGGTCACTCAAAAACAGAATTTCCCACTAACTTAACAGAAATATTTGGGTGAACAAAGATGTTACAGTGAACAGACTTTGCAAGATCATCCATTAAACTATCGCAATTAAAACACCATATATCCTAACAGAATACAGATCAATTACAAGTTTAATGTTTGTAAGCAAAATAAAAGTCTAAATATTTATTGGAAAATACTATCAAGATAATAGTAGTAGAACTTGTTGATGAAGTAACCAAAGAATCTGAAAAATAAAATAGGCTGTAATGTCCACATTTGACTTTATAGACTATCTGTAAAAAGACAAGATATTTCCAGGAAAGCAAAATAAGTCTCTAATTTACATCACTGTTTTGCTATTTCTTCTGGAGAGCACTGAGATGAAAGGCAGCTAAGAAAGGAAAGGGAAACTGTGTAGGTGAAAAACATGCAGTCTCTTACAGGCAATCAGACTGTCTTTATAAAGGTTTCTTTCTGCAGCTGGAAAAATATTGAGCTAAACCCCTAACCTTATTGAAACAGAGTCAAGAGATTATGAATACCAATCTCTAAGGAATCAACAATCATACATGGGATTTCTGTTTGAACAATGATCTAATCTGTGCTTTTATTATGTGCTATTGGTAAAATACTGGCTGTGCTGAAGTCACTAGTAAAACAAGATGATTTTGCTCCACTTTAATTATATTTCCATTTCGAAATACATATGATCATTCTAGAGTTCTGAAGCTGATAGAGTTTGGCTCATATTCTGTAAATTACAGTAGCCTAAATCAGTAGAAGATGTACCTCTCATTTAGTTTTACTGATGCTGTAATAAAGGACCTGAAGAAAATAGAGTGCATCTTATCTGGGAGATAATTGTGATACTCTCCTCAGGTAGAGCGGCACTTTATTTCATGAAGAATGCCACTGAACTCTCTGCAAATCAACATGATGTAATAAGGCAAGATTTTTTTTGTCTTTAGGTCATTTATTTTCTATATTTAGATTACCAAAAAGTTCAAGGAGAAGACAAACTTTAAGATCTATACACAGACCTTTTATAACTGGGGTGAAAAGACAGACAGACCCCAAGTTGTCCCATTCTGCAGGACTTTAAAAAATTAAAAGTTTCTAATAGACTTTCAAAATTAATTTGAAAATCTCTGAAATAGATAGATCTGTCTGTTCATCTCTCCAGCAGTCCATTCCTCTCTTGCAAAGATAAAATTACTCACAATCTAGGTAGAATTTCTTTGGTTTGCCAATTCATTACTCTAGTATGTTTTGAAAAGTCAAATAGGTATTTACTTCCCAGTTATGTGTATGACTGTAAGTGCTTTAGAGCATATGAATATATGCTTTAAAGTTCAGGATGTATTTATATCCATTGACCAAATGAAGTCTTACCAGAAGGTGTGTTCTTTCACAGAAATGACAATTACATGATATATTAAAATTATAAGGCATTTTGAAGTCTTTTTGAGATGAACAGGTCTATAAAAATGTAAGACAATCTCAGACCACTGGTTAATCATGACGTGGTACATAAAGTCACCATCCTTATGACAACTGCCTGTAAAAATAACACCGGTCACATCAATGTCTTCAGTAGCTAGTGACTTTGTTTACTTCATTTCAGGTGCCAGGGTGGATCCAGTCCAGCCCAGGAAGAATGAACTGGCATAGATGGAATGACAGACATTAGGCATAAGTACTTTTTATATCAAGCCTTTGGCAAGTTACTTGTTGGAAAAATCTGTTCTCATGAACACAATCCAAAATCTGCAAGTTGTGCTACTAAGGCATATGATAACTTACACTATCCAGGGATATGCTAATACATACCATCCTGGGACATGCCAAACTATTGCCAGGATAATGGCTCATTCCAGATGCCAGTCAAGGTCCTTTTTGACAGCCTTAGGGCATTTCAGCATAAAAGCAGTTTTGACTGGGTTGTTCAGAGTAGAGGATCTTTCTTTTTTTTTTTTTTTTTTTTCCCCATCAGAAACTGTAAATAAACCTTGAATGAAAAGAGGATAGAACATTGTACAATTCCCCTCATTCACTACGACTTACAATTATGTATTTATTATTCTGGTTTTGGTTTTTTTTGTTTGTTTGGGTGGGTTTTTTTGTGATCTCTCCACATGTTGCATCTAACACAAAAACCTCTTCTTTCCCATTATTCATAGGCCACAAACAGGGGACAAAAACAACAAACAAACATAATCGAAAAAGTGAGAAGAAAACGTAGAAATAAGGTTTTATACTTTGTGTAGTTTCAGAACATTAATGTAAGAGGTTGATTACTGATGGAAACAAGAGATTAAATACGATTATCTGTCACACATGGTCAAATTTTCAGTGAAATCTTGAAGTTGGTATTAGCCTGTTCTCAATTATCAGTTTATGTACCAGACAAATTACTTAATGTATGCCTAAAGCTACAGGGAGTTTAATTTCTAATGGTAAAGTATCTTACTGGAACAATAACAACTATAGTTGTGGATTTTTATTTATTTATTTAATTATTTTTGAATTAAATTAATGCAAACAGTTAAAAAATACACCAGGATTAAATGTCACTGGGAATGAAAAGCAAAGGTCAAGGAATTGCATGCTTTTCATGGAAAACTGATTACTAAATACTCTGCATTTAATTTTGCATGGCATTCACTCATGGTTGTGAGAGTCATAGATGAGAACTGAAATGTGGTCCTCCAGAACAACATAGATGACAGAAGTTCTTACAGGTTCGAAGAGAATTTCGTGGGAAAAAAAAGGCAACCATGAAAACCAAAGCTTTAGTAGGAGCCTTAACCAGTACATTAACTAGTAATTCTCCTTAATTAAATGTAAGTAGTATCACTTAATATTAATCAGACAGTGTTAAGTATTAGAGTAATATTAGTACTACTTCTTATTAATCAAGATTAATAATTAACAATTGGAATAGCCTACAAAAATGCTAAGGTGATTTTTCCATTATTTAAAGATTTTATGTCAAAACTACATATTGTCCTAAAGCAAAGAATCGTTCTGGGCTGCTCTGAGTTGCTTATACGATCCCCCTCTTATGACTTATCTCATACTTTGATATTGTATCAGAAGTTTAGTTGCATACTTAGCTAAGTTAACTAACTACAAATAAACTAGTTTACTTTGTGAACATACTAGCTTGTATTCTGAAAGCATGCAGTCTATCCAAACTCAGAAGTCACTTTTTTTTTTCCAAGTCTAATAAAACTGATTGCAGGGTTGGGCTAATGAGTCTGGCATTAGGTTACTGCTTCTGAGTAATGTACTCCATAAAAAAATCAATTTACCCCACAGTCAGCAATGCCTTTTATATACACCTTACATGTACATTTATCAAGAAACACAACTTTGAATGTCTGTATAATGCAAACAAGGATCTGTGAATGGTTGAATGACCTTCACCAGGAGGTCTAGGAAGAAGCAAGGACTAGAACACATTCTGCAGGTTTGACACCAGCACCTCACTCCTTGGTCACTTTTCTTCTTCCTAATTTGTTTGGATTGGGACAAAAACCTGTAGGAGAAATGCTATTCCCCACATGGTATAAGGTTTCAGACTAGATAGCCTTTTTGTCCGTGACAGCCAGGAATGTCAAAGGAACTTTGAAAACATTGTAGAGGTTTAATACCAGGGTTTGTGTGTATAGATTTTGCACCCATACTCTCACTAGAAGGTGAAAAAACACTATTAAAAAATCAAGTGATCACACTAAGAGAAGTTCCTCAGGTCAGTCCTATTGACCTTGTTCTTGCTTCTTGTCGGTTCCCCACATTGTACAGTGGATTCTTACATACGTCTCTGGGAAATAGAAATCTTCACAGAGATACAGCGTGAAGGAGAAATACTTAATGGGCCACATTACAGCAAAGTCTATCGATCTGCTTTCTTTTACTTGTAGGCATGATTGAGGTCTCAAGTAATTGAATTTTCTTCTTGTAGTCTGTCATTTCATTTTCCGAACTTTTTTTCCTTTGTTCTTGAGACATGCTAAACAGAGCTGAGAAAGAAGCAGGGCAGCCTAGACAAGGAGACCAGTCTAAGCAAGGAGACCTGAATTCCTACCATTTTCCTTACTGCTAATTTGGACTATCATTGACACCAAAATTCTTCTGGTTCTTTCCATGGAGTTGGCAAATGGAGGAAGCAGTGATTCCTTTAGCTTGGAATTTAATCTTGATGATCATGTCACTCTCACCAATCTCCATAATGCTTAAGGAGCCAAATTTGCACTTAAGATAATCTTACTGTAGTAAATGTAGACATCCAGTAGAAACTATAAAAAGATAATTTTCTATGACCACCCAGGAGTCACTTACGATTCTGTTACAAAGACTTTAGGGCAGAAATCCTACACAGTTTAATTAAGTCATTTTGGAAAACCATAAAGTCTCAGAGTATCTTGCTCTCCTTGTAGTCCGTTGTCAGAGGACATGACTGAAGGTCCAGAGATAGGTCAGTTATCACCTTATCAAAAATCCCTTTTATCACTGCTCAAGATTTATAATCAACCAAGAGACATGCAGCTGTCAAGATGTGACCAGGAACACATGCAATGCAGGGCTGGACAGAATACAAATCATTATATAAGATCGATCAGGTGATTTTTATGAGATCAATCAGGTGATTTGTCCTTGCACTTGGCTATTCAGGGAGTGTGCTTGCAGCCTTTGATGACCCTACCAAGTCCTTCTTGGTTTCCTTCTTTTTTTTGCTCTAGTCCTCTTCTAAAACAGATTTTAAGACCCAAGACACAAAATTCATGGTCTATGTGAGTCTTGCAAAGTATTATTCACACACAAAAGAGTCTACAAAATCAGTCCCCAAAGAAGGATTAATCAAAATAACTAGGAATAATTAATGTATCTTATTTCTTCCTTCTCTCTCCCTCTCTTTTTCTCTCTGACTTTTCTGTTCCCTTCTGTTTTCTTCTTGCTTTTCTTCCTTTATGAAGTAGTTATAAGGCAATATTTATCAGTGAATAACACAGCAAGACTAGAAGGAAAATAGGAATGTCCTTCTAAGTGATCATGGAAATTACTTGGACAATTCCCAGATAAAGAAAGTAGGTTTGATTGCTGGGTCTTTTGTTTTGTTTTGTTTTGTTTTCTGGAGTTTTGTATGCTTCAACAGAATCCTCTCGTCTTATGATGCCCTCATGTTCCTTGGCAAAGTGTGTCTAACATAATCTGGGAGAAAATATTTGTAAAAATTTTCCTGCAGTGATATTGATAAAGTGATCACACATGGTGATGATAAAGGGGTGTGTATTTTTGTTTGGGTTACATTCTTGCATTCTTATCAAAACTGACTCTCGAGTACAAAAGGGATTTCCATTAAACTCGTAGCATTGGTATTATTACCCTGGATTAATGACTCACTGATAGAGGAACCAGAGGGCTGGGGCAGGCATTTTCAAGGAGAAATGTGGGTCCTTGTAACAGACTAAAGGAAAATGATCTGCCTGCAGGAGTCTTTTATTTCACTTTTTATTTCAGTTCATAAACATGAAGAATTTGCTTGGTAGAACAAATAAAAGGACACTTTTGGGGCCAAATATCAATTAGTTTAAAAATATATTCTGTCTTTCTCAGGAATTTATTCAAGATCAGATGCGGTTCTCGATCGGTTTACTTCAGTGAACATGAAAAAAAAAAAGCGTAGCCAGTCACTTTGTGTTCAATTTATTGAATTTTGTCATTAGACAAAGAAGGAAGAAAAGTATAATCTAATTTCTCTAGTATACCCCAGTAGTCAAAATGTACAGAGGAAACTTAACACAGAAACCAATTTGTTTGTCCAACAATTCTGTATTATTCTGCCTCTCAAAGAACACAACAAAAAGCTGCAGTATTTCATCGAGTATTACAAATGAACTGTTTTATACATAGGTTTTATTGTATTGGGAAATATATTTATAGACCTCATTTCTTCTGTGACTTGCAGCCTCCTTAGCTCTTTTGAGCTTAACAGGACAAATTCTGTACCTCCTTTAAATGCCTTGAAATCAAAGTAATTTTGTTTTCATGATGCAATAACTCTACTACGTTGTCCCACTTAAACACTTTCCAAGAAACTCGTTTTCATCCTTTCTTATTATTGAACTGACCTCACAGTAACAACAGAATAGTTTCCCACATGATAACTCTGCTGTTCTCTTTCTTAGGCATCCTGACAGTATTGAATTCTTCTGCTTCCCTGTTCTGAAATCTACAGGTACTCTATCAAAGCTTATTCAAATGTATCTCTAATTTTACTCTAAATTCCTCCAGAAACTTGGTATGAAACCAAACACAGACAAACTTCCTGCAGAAATAGCTGTAGAAAGTGAACCACATTTCAGGAAATGGAGAATATTTTTTCAGCAAAAAGGTGCTTATCTTTGACAGCATGTCTTCTAACTCCTATTTTTCTTTTTGTTTCTTTTTATTTTTTCCCCAGATTTTAGTACTGTTCGTATTATTTTGTATCTGATAAATTGTGTATAAGGAAAAGAACAATATAAAATCTAGATTTTATAACACTTCTAATCCAGATCACAAAACCAATAGAATTTAAACTCACACATAAGAACATTCAGGTGTTAGCACCATGCTAGGGTAACAGTATGGATTACATTCTTAGCATTTCCACAGGTGAATAGCACTGAGGGGGATGCCACAGGATATTAGATATATTTAAATCAGAAACTATTTCCTTTTCATTTTGGTGGAAAGGCTTATGACAATATTGAAAATGAAATTGTATCCTCTTTATTTATTTAATCCAAAAGCTAATAAAGGAACTAATTTCCTAAAATAATAAGACTGGGAATAGATAAAGTCTTTTAGTCAGCCAGCACATCTCTTTCAAGTAGAGGATGGGCATGTTCTAGGGATGGTCCTGATAAGAAGCTTTGTTAGAATGATGAGCCTTCTCTACCAGTCTCCAGATTTATAACTCTCACTTTGTTAGTTAAGAGCATGTGTATGCACAAGGGCAACAGCATGACATTGATTTCTTTAGGAGCTCCTCTTTAAAATCAATGGAAAACTGTGTTTAAAAATTGAAGGTATGTTATGCCACTAGAATGCAATATCTTACAACCTGATCCAAAAGACCCTTAGGTTAAGTTTCATCATCTAGAGTTTAGACATCCAGCCAAACTAGCTATTTTGGCTCCTCTTTGCGATCAATGTAGAGAAATGGGTACTTTTTTTTTTTTTTTAAACCTGAAATGTGATTTATCCTTTGTAACCAGCCTGAGAGCAGTGAAGAAAACACTCAGTTAACCATTTCCCCTGGTCATATGCAAATATTTCATTTTGTAAGTTATTATCTTTTCCTAACTTCTCAGCAAGTACTCTTATCGTTACATACTCCGAATTTCTTCCTGTTTGCAACAGTTTCCTATTAAAATATTTTTGCACCCTAAAACCAGTGTCAACATAAGCCACAAGTAAAACGAAGTGTACAGTGAATCAAAAGAATTCTAAGAATTGTCTCTCAATAACGTCAAGGCAAATTCTCATTTTCCAATATCATCTAATATACAGGAGATATTCAGACACAGAACTTTTTTGTAGTATTTTTTAATATTTTCTAATGCTTCTATTACTTACTTGAAAGTGCATTGAGAATAAGAGGTCCCTTGTGTTTGACCCATGTCCGGTATTGAACAAATGACTCCCAGCTTCTCAGCCTTTTTTCTCCGAAAGGCCTGGCAGATATATTTACATTTTTTTTTCATCCACCAATAAAAATCCAGCACATATAGAATGCCTTTCAGCAGCATGCATTTACTATGCTGAAGAAAAAGATAATAACAATTTACTTAGACCAACAATCCCAAGATTTATATTCACAGATTTATTTTGTCTAATTTTACACAGAATTTTTAAGTGGGATTAAGAAATTGAGTGACACAAATAAAAAGGTAAAAAGATGAACCAGTTGTACCAGTCATCTCTTGTACTGATAGTGAAATGTATAACAATTTTAGTCAAGATGAACACGTCTGAAAGCATGTTTAGAAATGCCAATTGCAACTACAGATGTATTATAATTAAGCGTTATATTATTATTGCTTAAATAGTGCCTAAAATCTCCAACCAGGATTTCAGACTTGGTACATCAGCTTCAGTAGATACACAGAGCAGAAGACAGTCTCTGACCTCAAAAGCTTATCATCTAATTAGACAAGAAAACAAAGTCTGGGAGGAAGGAAAAGAGGCACAAAGAGATTAAGGGTGAAATCCTAGTGCTAGTAAAAGAAATAGAAGTTCTGTCCCACCCTTAAACGATGCTAGGATTTCAATCTAAATAGTTTTCCAAAGACATACAGGAAACCTGTGTCTGAGCTTGGAAGTGGACCTTAAGCTTTACTAGACCCTTTTCTTGGATTTAACAGTAATCTGTTCCACAAAGCAATGCAATTTCACACATAAGTTAGTAGAATTTTTTCACTTCTGAACTAAGTATACAAGGTAATTTTCTTTTCTTGATAGGGCATAAAAAAATAAAATAAAAAAAAAATAATACAAAAAAAGACAAAGTCACATAGAAGCTAGATTGTCAGCTTCAGAAAGATATGTAAGGATCTTTATCCCATACGTATTTACTGAGTCTTGGACTCCTAAGTGCCTATATCATTTAAATAAGAGGAGACTTGGACATCTTTTAAACAGTGTGTCAGCACAATGAAACCAAACCACAGAATTGTCGTATTTAACCATCAGTGTCTCTCTCTTTCCTTATTGCCGTTCTGCTATTGTGAGGAAAAAAAGTTAGGAGTGACTTGGCACTTGAGCAAGGAGGAGCAATAGGAAAAAAAAAAATCCCTTTCTTTCACTCCTTCAGCCCTCCACATGTGATGGGAAGCAGACAGAATTCCGCAGTGTCCCTTTAAATTGCCTTTGATTCCTGCATATAACTCTTCTCCTGGGTTTTAGTGCCATATTGCAATGTTAAAGTGTAAAACTCTGCATCTGCTGAGGCATTTGGCTGGAAAAGCAAGTATGTCAACGGCTGTCCCTAGCTGCCATCACACATATGGATTTTCTGTGTTCAGCTCTGCCATCTGGTAGTTAGACCTAAATTCACTCCTCATTGAATAAGGACTATCTACCATATCATACTTCATTCTGTATGCTATCCCTTTTCATAGACTTGTTTTATGAATTTTTGTGTGGTGTTTGTGTGTCCCATATGTGTGAAAACGTTGAAAGTGTTCAGAAATATTGAGAAAACACTTTCTTTCTGGATATACCCCAACCAAACACACACACGTACGTGTATGTGTGTACATGCACACACACACACACATACACGTACACAAACAGAGCTACCTTCTCCAGACGAAGAGCAATAAGAAACTCGTCTTGAAAACACAATGCTGTAAATGTAATTTCTAGTGCTGTTCATTACAACTTGGAAATGAACATAACAATCTATAAACAAAAAGTAGTGTCATTTGAGAAGAACCACTTAACGGTGTAATGAGATGTGGGTTAATATCCTTTCCAGTCTCTTTTCCCTACTTGTAACATCTTTGGTAGTAGCTTAATCTGGTGACATTTTCTTCCCTCATTACTATTTTGTCACAGGAATAAAGCACTGGGATTTTATGGCTTCCTACCAGAGCAGATGCAGCTGTGTTGGTTTGACTTTTTCAGTCTTTAAATGCCTTAGTCATCTTTCCTTCTCCTTGCCAGTCTTTGCTTATGTCTTCCACTTGTGTCAGTTTTTAGAAAGAATTGCTAGATCAGTGCAAAATATATATTATTAAAAAGGTGAAAATCTTGGAGTCCACAAGATCTGAGGAGAGCTGGATCTCTCTATTGATTTCAAGAGCAAGGGCTAGAGCAAGGCGATTTTCCTCCAAGAGCCAAAAAGGAGATGAGATCAACTCAGATAGCTGCTGATACCAAGACTCATGTATTCCTAGGATCATTACTGTCAATTTTTCTTTGTGATATTTCTGTGTGCTGATTTCTAGTGACAACTTCCTTTTAAATATATTCTAATTCTTAATCATCTGTAGAGTCTCAATTGCCCTTGTGCCAGCAAGGTAGATAGCTAGCTGATGGCAAGCTCTGGTGAGGATGAACAGAAAGGAGTGTAACAGTATATGTTGATATTGCAAAAGCCTTCAAATCTGAGCAACCTGTGTCTTTTTAAAATAAGTTTTCCATTGGTTTTAACATCTTTGAGGAAAGGTATTAGTCTGGGATAGTTACTATAACTTAGAAAATAAATTAAAGGTTAGAAATAGCTCTTCAGTGCGACACATTTGCCATGCTTTTCAGTTTCAGTGAATGTAGTCTAGGATAGGCATAAAGCATTATTAAGTGGCCATGGATTTGGAAAATCTTTTAGATATATATCATGGCATCTTGAAGTTCTGTGATGTAATCAGATTCTCACTGTCCCCTCCCTCATCCCAAACATTTCTTCCAGACTTGAATTTTTGTTCTGAGCTTGGTTCAATTTCAGCCCCATTAATTTCAAGCACTTATTTAAGACCCACAAATAAGGTGGTTTTGGCTTAGAAGAGAGAAGTAGACAGTGAGTCAAGCCCCTAACCATGGGTGTCTATATAATTTTTGGTGTCTGCAATGTACCTGAAACATCTATATCATTCTGGCACAAGTACAGTGAAGTCCCTTTTGAAGTCCCAGGCAAGATAACCCAGGAAATCTTATATGACTACAAATGCCTCTGCTTAGGCATCTGAATCTCACTCTTCTTGCCAACACAAAGTGATTCAGGCTTTCTAAGATCTGAGCCACAACAGGATATTCTATTGTTCTGTGATCAGTGACCTTCAAAAACAGCATAAAAATAACAATACAAGGAGAAATTAATCATCCTAGCTTCTGAGCAAAATATAAATGGAACTTTTCACCATAATATGTGATTGGTTGCAGAAGTTTTCTAATGCTGTTGTAGACATGTTAAGTTACCAAGATATTAACACACAATTGGCCAATATGACTCAGGACTTGTGGGAGACTCATGCTTCTCTGGAATGGCAGCTGGAAACCAGCTAGGATCTTAGGGTATCTCAAATGGTACTAAACACCGAACAGCCAAATTTCAACCTATGAAAACAGTGGTGGAAGTAGATACCTTCAGAAGGCAATCCATATGACCTGTATGATGCTTATTTCAGGAAAAGATAAATCATACTCTGAAAGTACCTTATAATTTCCATAGTCATCAAGTGGATAGCCCATCCTAGAGTTAAACCTGTGGAATTTGGTGAGATGAATCCCATCCTATTCTTAGATTGACCTTGAACAACTGTGAGATATGCGAACAAACAAATAAATAACAAACAAATACCTGGCCAGCTGTCAAGAAGATATGTCTCAGCTGTGAGCTCTAATGAAATAAGTACAGATGTCCCAAAAGAAATGATGGAAGTAATTGAGCTTTAAAAAAAAACAAAACAAAACAAAATTGAGTGCATTAAGGCCTTTGAAGTTATAATGCAAGGGAAAATCATGTGTTGGTGTGAAAGAGACAGAAAAATTACTTCATATATCTTTTTATTTTATCCTATTTTCCTTTATGTTATAGCTTTTTTTTTCCTTTTTTTTTTTTTTTTTTTTTTTTGTTCAATCCCCAGGCATTGTTTTTTATGTCTTACATCACATATGTGGCTCTTCATTGCTTCCTTTATTTGCATTTATTTATCTTCTGGTGACTGCATCACTACACAATGAAACAAAATTATTGAACCTTGAAACAGTTGTAGATTGCAAAGATGACATCATAGTAAATTCACATTTGAAATAAAACCTAATCAAATATTATGAGAGGATATGTATCAAATCAACCTCCCAAGAGTGTTTGCATTATAAACTTCATTTTTCAAGACTATGTTTGCATTGTAAACGTCCAGCCAAGTTCACCTCCAGTGCAACTCATACTAAAGTCAACTGAGTTACTTTAAGAATTAACTGGAGCCTATTTATCCGTTACAGGATGGTTTAATTTGTCTATTAACTTTATCTTTTGTAATGTTAGAGGTAGTGAAAGACTGTAGATATGTTTGTAGTATTAGATGAAACTAAATACTGAGACTTTCTCTAATTTCTTATTTAAATACAAATAAATAAATGAAATGACAAATCTGTGAATGATATGTAGAGATTTTGGAGGCATTTTTGGTTTTGGATTTTTTTCCCACCAAATACAATCAATGAATCAACTCATTGTTGAGCAGAATATAAGCTGAAAATGTGCATCTAATCTTACTTATAATTAAGGTGCTGAGGTGACAGGAAAATCTGAAAATCTAAAAATTTAATTCTGTATTCCTTATCTTCAGTAACTATTTTAACAAAAGACAGAGAAACTTTTAACTTTGCCCTCAACTTACACTTCTTACCAGCTTCTTCCTTTTGTGGACATTCTAAATTCTGTTTTATGGACTTCAGCTCATCACAGAATTGTGATGCAGTAGATGCCACTGGAAAGCAAACATTCTTTAAAAGTTACCAAAAAACCCCATTAATTCGTCCACTTCTTAGGTGTATCTTGTCTCTGCATCTTCAGGTCCCATTTATAAAATGGAGGGAGAAAAAGAAGTTCTGCCTCACATAGGAGTTCTGATACTGAAGTTCCATCCAGACCTTAAATTACTGAGGGCCTTACAAACAAACAAACAAACAAACAAACAAACAAAATGAAAGAATAGAACTCCTCCACTTACAGATATCTTCTATATTTTTAGAGCCAATATTTGAGATGATAGTCTATATATCACATCATGGAGTAGTGTGATCATGGCTGTTGTTTCCTCCCAGTGGTCTTACACAAAAATCAGATAAGAAAAATTACTTGGAAGATTTCTGGTGTAATAATGTCTGTACAGACTAAAGGGGAAAAGCATTCAAAAAGGCTAGCAAAGTTTTGCAACCATGCCAGTGGCATATCAAGCAGCTGACATAGCCAGAAGAATAGTACTGAAAGCTTGTGTTCTGATCTTTTGTCAGTTGGATATTATTATGATTTCCAATAAAACTGAGTCTTCCTGAAAAAGCTCTGAATAACCTGATTTGACCTCATAGCTGACTCCGGTTTGAGCAGGAGTTTGGACTACGTGATCTGATGTTGCTTCCAATCTGAATTATCTTGTGATAATTGTCATAATCTTATGACAAGACAAAATGCACATCAAAATCCTAATAAGTTCAGCAGCTGTAAGACACACATAAGTACCACAGAGACTCAAAAGGAAAGGAACTCTACCCAAGGTTATGAATTGAGAGGTGGAAGTGTTGTCCTTGGGATTCCAGCACAGCATTGTAGGATGAGGCTGGAACTGGTCCGTAGCAGTTCCTAAGGGAACTTCAGCACTTACATCTGAATCTTTTTGCTTTTGACTGGCTGTGATTCAGATTATCTTGCAGCCCTTATCACAATTTCGTTGTTGGCTAATGAGATGTACTCATAGGTACTGCAGCTGAACCTCATGGGAGGTGTAGTGGCCACTTCCAGTACTGGTAGCTGTTCTTCTCCCTCCTCTACCTCCCCCAAAACATTCTATGACATGGACAAGTCACATCTGCTCTACCAGTTTTATGAGCTGAGAAATAAAAAGGGTAAAAGTTGTCAAAAATATAGCATTACCACCAGAGACAGAATATCCCTCAAGAGTCCACCACAGAAAACCTGCTCTGACAGTGACATTCGGTCAATTAAAAGCATCCTGGTAGAAAAGCCAAATTTCTCTCCCACAAGGATCAGGGCCTGGGTCTTAGGCAACCACAGAAGTGGGGAGCAGAATGAAGAACTGGGGTGGAAAGCAGGTCTGAAGGAACAATGGTTTGTTGTTCCCATGTTTTCTGAAACACTTAGTCCCCTTTTCCATCTGGGACCCTACACACATCCAAATTGCTCCACAGATGCTGCTAAGCTTTATGAACTTGTAGGTGCAGCAAGAGGAGACATTTGCTGATTGTTTCATATCCCCAGCAGTGTGCTGCTCAGACAGTCGGCTGCTTTGTCTGCATTTACACACTGAGCTCTGACTCACAGATAAAATACTTGCAAGTGTTCAGCATGCTAGTAAATAATACCCTGTCTGTGCTGGGCTGTCATTTCTCTTGCTTAATTAGAGCAGGGGCAAGCCAACATCCAGCATATTTTGAGTTGCTTGGACAAATGCTGCGTATATCTAAAAGACATAGTTTGAACATACACCCCCCCACCCCAATATTTCACAGTTGTCTTGATATATTATATATTTATACATAGTAGAGGTAAATAGTAGGCTGGGGTATGTTTCAGCATTCAGGCTTTTAAAATGCTTGTATAGCCATTTACACACTTCTTGTAGACAGACAGTCCTAAAAAATTGCAAGGTGAAGATTTAAGTTGTCAGTGCCTCTCTAAGCAAACGCAGGATGCCAAGGACTCACTTCAGAGAAGAAAAGGGCATTGTTGAGAGTGAATCACTTGTGAATC